>NC_056748.1:1099516923-1099689423 GCF_019279795.1 Protopterus annectens | reverse complement strand
TGCTACAAGTTTCTGTGTTGCCCATACCTTACTTGGATAGAAGGAAGTTTCTCTGTTCACCTGTGAAAGAGGGGAGCTTTGCACAGCCTATCTGTCCCTGGAGGAGTGGTTTCAGCCCATAAGTTAGTGGTTTATTGGCCATTTTGGGCTAATTTCTATCTCTTTCACTTCCCTGCTATAAAAAACACAATTGCGCAGTTTTTGAGCTTGTATTCTGCTCAGCAAGTGCCTTCCAGGTGTTCTGCAGAGTCTACAGCAGCAGAGATACAAAAGAGTGAATTTGCAGTGATTAAGTATCATTTTTCTGCTTTTCTTGCCGTCTTAACTAACTCTGCCTAAAACGGCAGTTTTTTTAGTGAATCTGTGATTTAAAAAGTTTGTTATTGCTACATATTGTACTAATTTGCTGCCTGCACTTGAATTAAGTCATTTTTGTGTTTAAATAATCTGTTTAACTGTTGTAGGCTACACACTAAAGTGTGATAGCCTTTTCTGTGCATTTGAAGTGTTGTTTTGATTGTATTTACTCCATTTTCTGAAAAAAAAAATATACTTGTTACCCGCCTTTCTGAACTAGTATAGTCCAATGTTCAGGTTACTGCTGAATCCAGGGCTGAGTTACAAGTTGCTGTGTTGCCCATACTGTACTTGGATAGAAGGAAGTTTCTCTGTTCACGTGTGAGATAGGGGAGCTTTGAGCAGCCTATCTGTCCTTGGAGGAGTGGTTTCAGCCCAGAAGTTAGTAGTTTATCGGCCATTTTGGGGTAATTTCTATCTCTTTCACTTCCCTGCTATAAAAACCACATTTGTGCGGTTTTGCGCACTAGGCAGCGCCGTTTAGCTAGAGTCAAACTATTCTCGGCTCCACGAAGTCTACTCTTCAATTTTTCACTTGGAACTAGACAAACCTTCAACTTTAGCACTCAAACCATTCATTTCACAGTCAAGCACTTGCTTAAAACTCATAGCAAGCACTAATTAACCCCAGCACTAGACCCCCTCTATACTGTCCAGAAGGACAAGGCTCTCTATTCATCCCCACCAGCCAATGAGAAAAACAGCTTACTCTACCTATACAGGTATGTCCAAAGGGTAGTTTCCGGTGTACTCTCCAGACCAACTGGTGAATCTGGGCATTTTGAGGCAATGTTAAAACTGCCTCTTGTACACAGACAACCCTCTCCTCCCACCACCAAACACTAATATATGCGAGAGATGCAATTATACAGCCAAACTGGAGGTAAAGCTCTCTCAACCCAAGACTGGAACTGATAGTCAAGAGGAGAAGGATAATACTTGCAACACACTACCAGTCTCAAACAGACATAATAAACCAACACCAGCAAATAACACACATGAATACATGAAAACATACTCGGAGGCTCTAAATAAAAATCTGCAAAAGCAACAGAGACCTCCAAAGCAGACATCCAAGCAACCTCCACACCCCATCACCAACCATGAAACACATACTTCACATAATCAGTGTGCCACGCAATCACAGCCCTTAACGCAAAATAACATACCCAACACACTAGTAATAGGCGACTCTATAGTCAGGCACACTGATGTCCCACTAACTAGGCTGGACAAGGAGAAGGTTACAGTTAGCTTCCTGTCGGCTGCCAGGATCTGCCACATAACACAAGAACTCAGGTCACTCCAGAACAAGTACAAATACGACTCTGTCATTATCCATGTTGGTGTGAATGACCTGAGATGTACCTCCCTGTACTACATGAAAAGAGACATGGGTGAGCTCTCTGATCATGTAGCCCAGGCCAGAATGACCCTGACCCTGAGAAGCATCATGCCCTCACCAAGAATGATGTCACAGTATAAAGAAAAAAACAATCAATTTCAACAATTGGCTAAGTTTCTGGTGTCATTCAAAGGGGATCCAGTATCTGTCCGCCTGGGATGACATGCTCAACAAGCCACGTTGCTTCACAAGAGATGGCTTGCACCTGTCACCCTTAGACTTTCAAATACTGGTCAAGGCTCTTGCCACCCCTATAGTGCCTTTTTTTAGGCAAGGCTCAAAAGACAAACCCACCATCATAAATAGCACAAGTAACCAAAAACTGAGGGTAATGCTACTCAACGCCAGAAGTCTAAACCTCAAAATGCATGCACTCGAGGTACTCCTCAGTATGGAGAACATTGACATCTGTGCAGTAACAGAAACCTGGTTTAAGGCTCCTGAGAGCATCCCAGCACTACTAGGCTATAACTCATACCATACCTTTCGGCCACAGAACCAGGACCGAAACAAAAAAGGTGGGGTGTATCCATATTCATCAAGTGTAGCCACACCTCCAGGTTAGTGGCGCAGTACAATGCATCAGAGATCATCCATGTGCAACTAACAATGGGCAAAACTGCAATCCAGATTGTAGCTTGCTACAGATCACCCACCATGGCCCAGGACCCCCATTCTGCATTTCTGGAGACATTGGGAAATATGAAGATCCTACCAAACACCCTAATACTGGGTGATTTCAATTACCCAAACATAAACTGGGAGAACTACTCAAGTACTAACTCCCTTGCCCAATGCTTCCTAGAATTTATAAACTTGAATGCCCTGGATCAACTGGTCAACACCCCCACCAGAGGGAACAACATATTGGACCTGGTCATCCCCAACATGGGCGACCGGTGTTCCACACCAGAGGTCAACCCCTCGCTGGTTAGATCAGACCATAAATTAATTACTCTGGATATCCACATTCCGCTCCCACTCCCAATCAAGGAAACCACCGTGAAAAACTTTTCAAAAGCAAACTTCATGTTACTTAAGACTGAGGTGGAAAGGTTCACAGCCCCCATGCTAAAGGACAATGCTGTCCAAGCTGCTGAAACCTTTACAAAGGCACTCTATGAGTATCTGCAGGAATGCATGGATCATGCTATCCCAAGTAAAACTAAGACTCACTCCTCCAAGAAATGGAAACCAGTCTGGTGGACCCCTGCCATAAACAAGCTATACAACAGAAGGAGGAAACTAGTACAGAAAAGAGTAGAATCCCAAGAAGGAAAGACATCCCTGATCAGTATCAGCAAGAAACCATGATCCCTCATTAAATCATCCAAGGCTAGTTTTGAAAGAAAAATTGCCAGTGACCCCAAAGATAACCACAAAGCTTTCTTTAGCTATGTCAAGAACCTAAGTGGAAACTCTCAGATCTGCTCTGAGTTAGTGCAGAATGGCACAAAATACACTGAACTAACTGATATTGCCAACATTCTGGCAGACAGGTTTAGTGCAAACTTCACCCCCCTCTCACCCCCTAAAGGGCCCATAAACATACCAGAAGAATGTAGGGCCCCATCAATCACTGACACACAGGTTAAAGCAGCCATATCCAAAGCCAAAAACACAGCTTCAATGGGACCGGACGGTGTCCCAGGCTGTGTCTTACAAGAGCTCCAAAATGAGCTAACCCCTCACCTAAACACAATGTTCAAACTCTGCCTCTCTACAGACTACATACCCACAGAGTGGCACACAGCAATAGTTATCCCACTCTACAAAGGTGGAGCCACAACGGACCCCGGGAACTATCGCCCTATAAGCCTGACTAGCCTGGTCTACAAGGCTATGGAATGCATCATCATGGAACTCATTAACAGAGAAATTGGGAACCTCCAAACCTTGGACCCTACCCAGTTTGACGTTGTTAAGGGCAGATCATGCCTCCTAAACCTGGTGGACTTCTTTGAGACAGTTACCAAGGCATTAGACGAGGGAAAGGAGGTCCATACAGCCTACCTAGACCTCGCAAAGGCTTTCAACACCATTCCCCATTCTAGTATTATAGACAAGCTCACCAACTTGAACATAAACCCCTACGTCACGAGATGGGTTACCAACTCACTCATGGATAGAAACCACATGGTGAGAGTTGCAGGCTCTATGTCAGACTCTAAACCGGTTACAAGTGGCGTCCCCCAGGGCTCAGTCCTAGGACCCCTCCTGTTCGGTATATACTTCTCAGAGGTACAGGCAAGCATAGGAGGACTATGGCTGACCAAGTTTGCAGATGACTGCAAACTAGGGGCCATAAATGATTCTCTGGCTAATACAGACACCCTCCAGATGGGTCTCACTGAGATGGATACCTGGTGTCAAAACCATGGCCTCAAGCTAATGGCCAAAAAGTGCATAGTCACCCCCTTTGGAAAAAAACAAAGTACCCGTGAACTACCACATAGGTGGTAGTCCCCTAAATACAGGAAATGTAATAAGGGATCTGGGGACCCAAGTAGATAGTAATCTCTCCTTTGATAATCATATTGCCAAGGTGGTTAGAAAATCCTTCTATGTGGCCCACCTAATCAGAAAAGGATTTGCATCTAGAACAAAAGAGGTTATTGTGCCTCTCTACTCATCACTCATTAGACCCATCATAGAATACAATGCCCCATTTGGGACGTACCTTACAAAACACCTGAAACAGCTGGAAAGACCACAAAAGTACCTCACCAAGAGGATTACTGGCCTCAAACAGATGCCCTATGCAGCCCGACTCAAGAAACTACAGCTGTACTCAGTTGCATACCGCTTACTCAGAGGTGATCTCTGCCTGACATACAAGGCCATGTCCAGCCCAGAATTGATGGACATGCTCCACCTAAAAAAAAACAAATCCCGGATGAGCCACACGCTCTAGAGATATAAACCTCACTACAACAATAAATAGGACATGCTGGAGGGATAGATTCCTGTCCCAGAGACTCCCCATGCTTTGGAACAGGATTCCAATATACATCAGGCAGAGCCCCTCACTAACACTCTTCAAGAGAAACCTTGACGGGTGGATGGGAAACAGAAAATTTACCCTGGGGATCACTGCAGTGGCTCTGCTGGACAGTAGCACAGGGAACTAATGGCTCTGCTGGACAGAAGTACAGGGAACTAATCTAATGCGGTGGCGAAAGCCAACACATTCTGGCTAGGCTTATAAATGCCCTTGGGCAGATAACCTAGTACTTACCTATGAACCTATATGTATATATGTGTGTGTGTGTGTGTGTGTGTGTGTGTGTGTGTGTGTGTGTGTGTGTGTGTGTGTGTGTGTGTGTATATGTATATATATATATCTATATATATATATATATATACATGTATATATACTTATATATATATATATATATATATATATATATATATATATATATATATATGTGTGTGTGTGTGTGTGTGTGTGTATGTGTGTATCTATATTTATGAACCTATATGTATATATGTGTGTGTGTGTGTGTGTGTGTGTGTGTGTGTGTATGTGTGTATCTATATTTATGAACCTATATGTATATATGTGTGTGTGTGTGTGTGTGTGTGTGTGTGTGTGTGTGTGTGTGTGTGTGTGTGTGTGTGTGTGTGTGTGTATGTATATATATATATATATATATATATATATATATATATATATATATATACATGTATATATACTTATATATATATATATATATATGTGTGTGTGTGTGTGTGTATGTGTGTATCTATATATATATATATATATATATATGTTTGTTTGTGTCTTTTGCCTTTTCCCGGTTAGGGGTTGCCACAGCGGAACTCCGGCCCGCTAATGATTGGTAGTGGATCTTTATGTACCAGGTTACCAGCCCTGACCCTGACGCACAACCTTCAACAAAGGCACGACCCATTCACCTATGCCTCCACACACAAGACGCTCTAGCTGAGAATCGAACGGGACAACGTCTTGCTATGAGGTGACAATGCTACCGCAGCACCACCACCGCAGTCATATATATATATATATATATATATATATATATGTGTGTGTGTGTATATATATATATATATATATATATATATATATGTATACATTTATATATATATATATATGTGTGTGTGTGTATGTATATATATATATATATATATATATATATATATATATATATATATATATAAAATATATATTTGTATAGCTATATATATGTGTTTGTGTATGTGTGTGTATATATATATATATATATATATATATATATATATATATATATATATATATATATATATATATATATATATAAAATATCTGTGCCACAGACTGATAGATTGGGTAATCACGTGTGAGGGGGATAGGTGTACATAGCTGTCTGTATGCACACACACATTTTCATATATCAGTTTCTCAAGCAGATGAGGCATCAGACATGGGCTCAAGTTAGCTATGTGTAGGAGCATGCTCAATGTGACTGTTAGTACTTACAAGGTGACTCCAGGCCAGACCTACCTGTACTCCAGTCTGGGATTTTGTGTGCTGCAGCTAACTGGCTGCTGCACTTGATTCAACAGTCACCTCCTTGATATTTTGTCAAAGGTATTCCCTGGCTGTGTGCTGAACATAATATATCTCTCATACCTATCAAGTGTGACAATTGTAATAAAATGTAGATAGTTTTGCATATGTATGTTACATTGCACATAGCATTGTTGATTTCTGGTACATTATTGCCAAATTGTTATAGGCTGACATTAGGACATGCTGACAGACATTTGAATTACTGACTCAATGCACATCTGCAAACCCAGGCTAATGCACAGCCTGTTATTCTCTGCACTTTATACATTTGTCTGGCCAGTAGTTAATCCTTCCCTTTGTGTTTCAGCCTTTGTCCCACCACTGTTCTTGGCTTTGTGCAGATTCCCTGCTGTAAGTGGTTGTGGGTATGATGTGACTGGGGTACATGCTGTAACAGCACACACAGGGGACAGTCTACATACCTCTTACTGTACATGTTTCTGCAGAATGTCCAGCATTCTGCTCTATATGTCTGCTCTGTTCCTCATACAGTTGTGGTTTCCCGGTAATATACTTATACATGGAGTCCACAGAAAAGTACTAACAGTTAAGTGAATGCCTTTTCATCCTGCTACTAATCTGCTCTGTTGCAACCTGCTATTATACTAGCCACTTACTAGGTTACTCCGAGCGTATGTATAATGTCTGTTTGTTTGGCCCTCTGCCACCCATTATGTCTGTTTTTATCCAGCTTTCTGGCATGAACAGATTGAGGCATATTGACAGTCTGTAGGACTCTTACTATAGGAGTACCTCACATGCAAAAGCTGTCGGTGCAGCCAGCTTCAAACCATCAACACTATTAATCATGCTAATGTACTTAGCCCTGTAAGCCACCAGAAGGTGAGGTTTAATTCCACACACTATCAACAGCAGACAGACAGACATAAACTGTGTGAGCCCTACTGTGACCCCTGCATTTTGTGTGAAATAGGACATTTGGGCAGGTTCTTTCTGACCACCCTGGGATCGTGTGGTCTGCAGATATATCCTTGCAAACATATACTGTTACTACAGTTCTATGGGAACACTGGTGTGTTGGGGGTAGTGGACTCTAGCACTGACGTTGTTGTGTCTGTCCTATGACCCCGATATTTGACATTCCCCTTACATACTGCAGTGGGTTTTCCAGCCTTGTGACTGCATGCATATTATGGGGTATCCAGTATTGGACAGAGTACCTGTTGTCCCAAGTAGCTGTTAGTTTTCTGCAAGTAGCCCAGCAATCCACTCTACTCCCTTACATACATACAGCAGATCCATACATATGCTACCATAGTCTAGTATCCCGTACATATGTAGTAAAGGATAGTGACTTACCTTGTGGATGCAGCAGTTGAGAGCCCTGTGTTTCATGGTGTAATCTGTCTGAGGCACACAGTACACAGCCAATACATGGTAAGGTAGAGGTTGTGTGGTGTGGCTGGCATCCTTTTTGCTATCTATTCGAGTCGGAGTTAGGTGTCAGTCCCTAGGACCCTAGGTTATCAGTGCAAATGTTATGCATTGCCTCTTTGCCAAGGCTAGGGCATACTTTGCATGTCTTCATCTGCCTATAGGGACAGGCTCAGGGGGTTCCTCCTCCGAGTCCTTCTGTACCTGTGGGGACCTAGGCTCTGGTGGGGGGTTGTGTCCCTTCTGTGATGGTCCTGCCATAGCTGTTTCTGCAGGATCATATTGTGTTGCATGGCACATACTGTGAACATCTGTGCACATGTTGCTGGAGAATACTGCGGGGCTCCACCTGATATATCAAGCCACCGGAACTGTGACTTGAGCAGCCCAAATACACACTCTATGATGTTCCTAGTTTGTGAGTGTGCCTCATTATGGCATTCTTTGGTAGGTGTGTGTGCATTTCTGATAGGTGTCATCATCCATGGTTCCAGTGTGTAGCCAGCATCCCCCAGTAGATGGCCGTAAGGGATGTCCCCCCCGGCAAACTTCTGGTACAGCTGTGATGCATGCCAGATATGGGTGTTGTGATAGCTGCCAAGGCTGCTGGTACACACACTCATGATAATGCCCTGGTTATCGCACACAACCTGGCAGTTGATGGAGTGATACCCCTTGCGGTTGACGTAGATTCTACCCTCCTTACCAGGTGGTGCTTTGATGTGTACGAGTGCAGTCTATAGCACCCAGCACCTCAGCGTAATGTGCTACATGGTGGAAGAGATGCATACTGCAGGCCCTCTCCTCGGGGGTGCTGGGTAAATAAATGTGCTCACTGGCATATGTTGCATGGCATTCAGGAAATGCTGAAGTACCCTGGATGCAGATGCCTGTGAGACCCCCATTATGTCCCCAGTTGGTCTTTGAAAAGTACATGTAGCTAATATTCTAAGGGCTATACATACCTTTATTTCCATTGGGATGGTTTCCCCTCTGTTGGATCTGGGTCTGAGTTGTGGGCGGCAAAGCTTGGTGAGTTCTTGTAGTATGTCCATGTCCACCCTGTAGCACTCTACAATCTCCAGCTCATGTAGCCTCTGGAAGGTTACCCTGGGCCTGAACACTCTTCTCCTTCTCAGTCTAGTCCTACTGTCAGCAGCACCATCAGCACTGCCCTCAGCCTCTAGCGCATACAGATGTAGCAGAGCAGCAGCAGCCCCTAGCATTCTGTCAAACTCCAAAGTGTGTACTCCAATGGTGCACAGTATGTAGAAAAATCCGATTGTAGGGTGTATGCGTACCTTATAGTGATGTGCTACAGATGCAGCCTGTGTGATTGGCCAACTATGATGCATTCCACCTGTCAAGTATATCATTGAGGGGTTTGGATGGGCCAGGTTCTGTGGAACAGTGCTTAACAGTACTTTATACATGATTGGCTTTCCCAGGCTATTATCTTTTTTTTTTTTTTTAAATACCTTCCCTGCTAAGCACCGGGGCATAGCGCACAAACCCACGGCATTGGTGTAAACCCTGCTCAGTGGTCTGAACACACCCCCATGCATGGGCATGCTCAGCATAGCTTAAACCAGCTGAAACATGACCCTGCAGCTAAACAAAGCTTAGCAGCACTAGACATCCCTCCCCGCTTAGCTGAGCTGAGCAGTGCGAAAATAGGTGCCACTGAGCTCCAATCCACTTAAACATAATGTCACACCCCCTTTTGATGTCAGCTACCTCTTCTGTGGACACCAACATGGTTCAGGGGCTACACCAGTTTGATCTGCAGACACAGTAGCCCATTTTTTCTATTCAGTAACCCCAGCTCATTTGCATACTGATCCGTGCACGTAACCAGGATACTTCACTATTCCAGGGCCTGCCTCCTTAGAAACCACTGAAGTCTACCATTCTACATACTGCTTGTAGGGCCCTATAATGCATTATTCTCACATATGTCTTGTTTTTGGATTTTACAATTTTTAATAATTTTTTTTTTTTGCATAATGGCATGTTTGCGTGGCAGCACACAAACATAATATGGTTATTTAAAAAATTATTTTTTATTATTTTGCATTATTTTTTGCACATACAGGGCACAGTTTTGAACATATCTGTCCCTAATATGCAATCCCTGACCTTCTAAATGGGTTTTTACTGCCCCTAATCTATTTTTGCTTTCCTGTACACGGTAATTTTCTGTGTACACTTCGGATACCTACACAGGGTCTGGACAACTACTAATGTGCTTGCTGGATCATTCCAGCACCCTCATTTGACCTCATTTGCATGAAATTTACCTCCTTATGAGGTAATTTGCATTCTGCGGACATTTCCATGTCTGCATACTCATGCACGCTCCTCTGCTCTCTTTACTGGATCACACGGCTGCCAGTTTCCGGGTTGGGGCCATGCCACTCTGCCAACATGGAAGATCACTCTGTATAGGCTTTATTGAATTCCCTCCACAGTCTTTTACTGACACAGTCTCTCTGTGGTCTTTATTACCAGAAGAACAAGAAGCAGAATCTTCTTCTGCTTCACAGCTCACTTTTTGTTGGACAAACTTCTGTATTCCCTTCATAGCATGTTCTCCAGCAGAATTGATTTTGTCCCTCCAGGAAAGAATATTCTGAAGATAGCTGGATACAGCAGTGTGAATCTCACACTTGCTTCTCGACATTTCCTGATTAGTGGAATATATTTACTCCTCTTCTGCCTGGTGTACAATGAATAATAATTTCCCACAAACACTCTACTGTCTCCCACTTTCAGTACTTTGTCCTTCTGCCAGTTTTGTCAGGATCATCTCCTTCTGATGGTAGGATTGCATATTTACTATTAAAGGTCTAGGTTGCTCTTTCATGGCCAGGTTTGGAGCATACACACAATGTGCCCTTTCAATTAAAAAACAACTGTTATTGGGCCGCACAGTGGCGCAGCAGTTAGCATTGTTGCCTTACAGCAAAAGGTTCTCTGGTTTGATTGTCAGATGGGTGCCTTCTGTGGGGAGTCTTAATGTTCTCCCTCCATTCGTGTGAGTTTCCTCCAGGTGTTCTGGTTTCCTTCCACATTCCAAAGACAAGCATGTGGAGTATTTCTCCCCTGGCCTTCTCTGAAAATGGGTTCAGTCCCAGTTGGCCTTTCCCAGTAAACAAATGTTAAATAAATAAATAAAACTGCTGTGGAATACCACTCCAATAGCTTATTTGTACTTTCATAAAATTAATACAGTCTCCTCTTTCCAGCTTCTCTGGTACAACAGAAAATCTCAGGTTTTCCCTTTGTGCTATGTCCTCTAATTCCATTATTTTTTAAATATTTCTTCTTGAGCAGTTTTATATTCAGCCAGCCTTTTCTTCATTTTGACCTCTAATTTTTGCACTTTTATCACCTCATCTGAATATCTGGTTCATAGTTCATAGAATATCTGTTTAAAGCTTCTTCCATTTTATCCAGCTTTTTGTTATTTTAGTTGATATACTCCTTCGGTGTTTTGTTTATTTTAATCAGCTCTGAGTACATTTGACTTATTTTTTCCTCAAGGTTACTGGAAGTCATGTCTTGTACCAAAGCTGGAGCTTGCACTGCCTTTTGCCAAACAGCTGCATAATTCTTCCCAGTCAGTGTTTTTTACTCACCTTTTGTGGTTGATTTTCTTTCAAGTTCTCTGAGTTTCTTTTTTTTTTGCTGGCATCCAGGCAGTGCAATTCCTAACCAGTTACTGAATTTTAACCCCCCCCCCAAAAAAAAAATAGGTTCCCTTGCTCTATCTCCTGAGTTTCTGTTTTCACACTGGGAGAGCTGAAATTAGGCTGTTGCTCGTTGTGCAGCCATCTTGGAAGTCCCAAGCCATGGAAAGACTTATCACGGAACAGAACACTGATGATCTAAAGGAAAGCTGAATGTAAGAAAATAGAACTGTTGTTGGTGGGTCTTGATGCAGAAAAAGCATTTGGCAATGTAAAGTGGGAGTTTATGAGCAGGGCAATGAAAGCATTTGCATTTCCTGATACAATTATAATGTTGATTAGAAGGATATATGAGGGATCTGAGGTGAAAATTAAACTGGGTGGGTTCCTCTCTGATAATTTCTATTTCAGCAGAAGAACTAGGTAGGTGTCTACTCTTTCCCATTTGTTATTTGAACTATATTTAGAACCATTGGCAAAGAAAATACGAGACTCAGAAATTCAAGGATATAATTGGTATGGTAATCAAGAAAAGCTGACTTTATTTGCGGATGGTATTATTTTATACCTGATAAAACTAGAAAAGGACATTTCCATGTTGTGGAACATTTTGAGACAGTTTCAGATCTTTTCAGGATACAAAATTAATGAAGCTAAAACAAAGGCAATAGCTGTAAATTATGTACCCACATATGAATTGGTTCAGCAATATCCATATTTATGGGGACATGATAAAATGAAGTACTTAGGAGTATGGATTAAAAAGGATTCTTGTGTGGCAGCTAAGGATTTGTGGGAAGAGACTAAACAAAACATAATACAAATACTGAGAAACTGGAAGCTCTGTTCGGATATGGATAGCAAGATACAAGCAGTTAAAATGTTTTTAGTCCCTTTAGTTTTATACACAAGTCAGGCATATTTTTATTAACCAGAGGAGAGGTTGTGGATAGCAATTAATAAAGAGCTGAAGGATTTTATCTGGGAAGGGAAGACAGCAAGAGTCAAGTGGGATAGGCTGATTCTTCCAATTGAACAGAGTGCTTTGATTTTACCCCATTTGAAGGGGTATTTCAGAGGTACACAGCTAAGGCTCCTATACATATCACAAGCAGAAACCTATAATTCAAAGTGGAAAAGGGATGATGATGAAATGGGGGGAGCAAGGAGAGACTGGGATTTTGGATGCAGATTTTTAAGGACAATAAGAATAACCGTGCAGAATATTATATTCATAAAGTAGCAGAAAATATTCTAAGAACTAAGCCAACACGGGAATGGAGAAAGGAGATTCTGCTGATAGGGATGACTTCAATTATGAATACGGCCAATAGGCAAGATGGAGCGGGAATTTATTGGAGAAAACTGGTAAAAGAATCAAGTTATTGGGAGAAAATAATTAGAGAGGGGAAAGTAATAGATTGGGAAGAGGCCAAGAATTTATTTGGACTGCAGGATACAGATTGCCTTCCCTATCAAGGATTAATATCAGAGTATAAACCAAGAAAGAAATAGGGGATCCTAAGTGAAAGACCAGCACTGGTAGAGTTTTAGTAGAATCTAGAACAGAAGCTGCTGTTAAAATAGGAATAATTACTAGAGCATATACAATATTACAAGATAACTATAAGAATAAATCAGAGGCGGTTAGAAAAGATTGAGTACAGAGATTGGATAAGCAATTCAGAAAAAACAATGGGGGATATATTTAGGTCTCCCAAATATGCAAAAAAGTTTAAAAGATTAAGGATCTTTGCTTGGAAGTGTTTACATAGGTATTTTAATACCCCAAGTAGACTCCAAAGAATTTTTCCTCAGGTAGACAGCACAAGTTGGAGGGGTGTGACAGGGAAGAAAGAGGTAGCTGAGAACATATGTGAATAGTGAGAACAGGACGTGTAGAGGAGGAGCAAGGTTTAAAAGAAGGTAGGATCTGAATGAGCTATATCATGTTTGACAATGACTAGATAGAGTAGAGGTGATGTATGTTTGCAACTACAATTATGTCAATATGGTTTATGATGCATAACGTTTGCAACTAAAATTATGTCAATATGGTTTGTTTTCTTTGTATAAATGTATGATTGTCTATATCATACATGACCATTTAATAAAGATATTTCTTATTTTTTTAAAAAAGCCTTTCCATGGCTTTGCATTTGGAGCTAATCAGCCTCATGGGTCTGTATATGCCTGGGTCTGTGGAAGGTCCTCCCTTATGCAGGGGAATGACTGTATCAGATCTCCATTCGCTTGGTACGAACCCAACCTGTTTGGAGGCTGAGAATGAACAATGTTGACACGGGTGTTGCTAAATCATGCTTCATACTATTTTAGATGCATCCAGGGATATTGTCAGGACACATGCCAATGTTGACACGGGTGTTGCTAAATCATGCTTCATACTATTTTAGATGCATCCAGAGATATTGTCAGGACACATGCCAATGTTGACACGGGTGTTGCTAAATCATGCTTCATACTATTTTAGATGCATCCAAGGATATTGTCAGGACACATGCCAATGTTGACACGGGTGTTGCTAAATCATGCTTCATACTATTTTAGATGCATCCAGGGATATTGTCAGGACACATGCCAATGTTGACACAGGTGTTGCTAAATCATGCTTCATACTATTTTAGATGCATCCAGGGATATTGTCAGGACACATGCCAATGTTGACACGGGTGTTGCTAAATCATGCTTCATACTATTTTAGATGCATCCAGGGATATTGTCAGGACACATGCCAATGTTGACACGGGTGTTGCTAAATCATGCTTCATACTATTTTAGATGCATCCAGGGATATTGCCAGGACACATGCCAATGTTGACACGGGTGTTGCTAAATCATGCTTCATACTATTTTAGATGCATGCAGGGATATTGTCAGGACACATGCCAATGTTGACACGGGTGTTGCTAAATCATGCTTCATACTATTTTAGATGCATCCAGGGATATTGTCAGGACACATGCCAATGTTGACACGGGTGTTGCTAAATCATGCTTCATACTATTTTAGATGCATCCAGGGATATTGTCAGGACACATCCATGCTGCATTTTTAGCTTTTGATAGCACTTTTAGGACCTGGTCTTCTGCAACTGCTGGAGGCAAGCCAATTTCAGGTATATGTTGAGGGTTAGATGGAGGAGAGAGAGAGAGAGGTAAAGTTAGAATTAAATGTATTGGCCAGTAGGTTTGCTATATCTTCAGCTTAAGTGTAGGTATCAGTTTACAATCAGCTCATCCCATTTCTGTGTTGCGCATTTGAGATTACAAACATTTTAGCCTCAAACTTGGCTTTGCTGGATTTCCATTAAGCTCCTGCGTTGTTTGTTTATTTCAGCGACAAGAGCTCTGACATTCTGGGAATTACTCTTCTTACTTACTGTCAAAATTCTTTTCCTTTTATTGCAAAGCTTGTTGATATTGTGGTTGTTTCTGGGGTTTGCCTTGCACTTGTTCCTGTGGGGTACAGTTGTGTCTCTGCAGCTTTGCATGCTGGTATGGTGTGGTAGTGCACTATTCTGTGCCACTATCTGCTGTGCATCTCTTTCTTAAGTACGTCCATCAGCTTTTCATGTAGCTCTCCCTGTGCTTTAACTTCAGCCCCTGCCTCTCTAACTCTTGGATTACCTACTTCTCCTTGATTATGTATTTTTCCTTCTTTATTTTCTTCATTCCCATCACTAATAATCTCTTCCCTTTCTTCCTGTATTCATGGAGAATTAAACCAAATGTGTTCCCCATTTTCTGCACATCATTTTATAGTGTTTTAGAGAATGGGTGACCTCTACATCACCATCTTGACTGCGGAATGAACATTCTCCAGCAGGGTGTTCGTGTACTGGGAATTCCCACTGAAAAACAAGTCCATTGTTTTGTGGCATCATATTTAGCTGCCGTGAAGCTTGGATAGTAAAAAAAAAACATGTGACCTTTTTTTACACTCGCTAAACAGTGCTTTGTTGTTTAGCAATTATAAAAGTAAAAGATAAAAGTAAATTAAATAAAAAATATGTTTGTATGTGTTGTGCTGGAGAGAGGCATCGGGTGCTGACTTGTCGGAACATGTGCTAAATTCTTGGCTAGGCTTGTAAAGGCCTCAGGGCCAATAGCCTACTAATTTCCTATGATCCTATGTGTTCACTCACTCGTGCACTTGTGTGCATGAGAGAGAGAAACATCGCCGACTTCTACAGGAAGACTATTAGGGGGTATCTTTTTTAAAAATAAGAGCTATGAAACTCTTGATATATGGTATTATTGAAAACAAAAGGCACCACGACAGATGCAGCAATGAGAGGCAAACTTGGAATGAATCAAAAAAACAATAGCGTAGTAAAATTTAATTCACCGCTTTCGTCCGAAGACTTCATCAGAATGAATAAAAAACATCACAAAGCAGGTTTAAATACACTCAGAATTAAACAATCAATTAAACAATTTAATACACAATTATAAAAATCAACTGTTAATCTTTCAATTAAAAAAGGAGGCATTGGTGTCATTCCTTTTGTGGAGATGTAACTTCCTATGTTTTAAAAAGCATTTGATGTTAATGGCTTCATTTATACCAGGGAAACTATCAGCTTTTAATTTAATCTGCCATAAAGTTTCCCTCTGTTGTATATAATTCTTAAAATCACCCCCCCTCATGTCAGTCTGACACACTTCTAATATTGAAAATAAAAATTTCTTAAATCCAGAACAAACAATGGAATGTTTGTACAAAGCATTAGTAACATCTTTCTTTTTAATGCCATAAATATGTTCTCTAATGCGGGTCCTCAGACACCTACTAGTCATCCCGACATAAAATGCTGGACAAGTGCTGCATAAACTAATGTAAACAACACCTTTGGTTTCGCAACTTACACAATTGGGTACTATCAAAGTTCTGTCGTGAGATTCTATTGTAATGTAAGGTCCCACAGAAATGAACCTACACATGTTGCAGTGGTGGCAACACTGCATTCCTTTCTTAGTAGTAATAATGTTACTACTGTAACCAGGATTAAATTCCAAGATTCTTTTTAAACTGGAATTGTTTCTTGACACAAAAAAAGGTTGATCACCTATAACTTTAGATAAATCAAGGTTTCCCATAATGACCGTCCAGTTCTTCCTAACTAAATTTTGTATCTGATGGCAATCAGCACTCATGTCAATAGAACAAATCAAGTTGGTGTTCAAATCACCCCCCTTAGTAGTGTTGGTAATGTTGGTATTACCATGGTGTTTTAAACTGTTCGGATAATCAAGCAATGCTGGATACTGCTTGCTCCGTCTGTTTAAAACATCAACACTGGTCTCAAATAGTAATGATTGGTCGTACCCCCTATCCAAAAATAAGGAGGTGATGAAGTTAAACTCCACTTTCAAATCAGATTCTTTTGAGGTCATTCGACATGCTCTGATGAACTGACCTCTAGGAATGTTTCTGATAACATGTCTTGGGTGGTTACTAGAAAAATGCAAGTATCCGTTGGTGAAAGTCTCCTTTCGAAAAATACTACTATGAAACCTGTTGTCAGTATAATCCCATTTCAAACAGATGTCCAAAAAATAAACTTTTAAACCAACGACCCCCTTAACAAACTTTAGATAACTAGAAAGGGTATTAACTTCAGAGGTGAAGGCATCCACGGTTTCAGAATTGCCATCAATGACGAAAAACAAGTCGTCAATAAACCTACAATAAAAAGAAACATTAAATTTCTGGGTGAGAAATGGAATGAATTCATGCTCCCACCAAGCCATACGATGTTAGCATAAGCGCGGCTGGGGAACCCATAGCTACACCCGCTTTTGTCTGTAATAAGTCTTGCCAAATAAAAGAAATTATTATGTAAAATGAGTTCAAAAACTACAAATGGTGGCAATGGCATTATTAGTAAAACCAGTGTTGTTGTTACTCAAAAAACTTCTGACAGCTTCAACTCCCTCATGGTGGGGGATACATGTATATAATGATACAACATCCATTGTAATAACAATGTGCCTGTTGGGATCAAAGGAACCTTTCTGAATGTAAGCACTGAATTTCATTAAAAAGTCCCAAGAATCTTTGATAAAGGAATCATAGTGATGTAAAATAGGTCCAAGAACAGCGTCAATAATTAAAGAAACCCCCTCAGTAATGGAATGGGGTGATGAAACTATTGGCCTGAAGGGAGGGTTCTCTAAACTTTTGTGGGTTTTGGGTATACCAAAAATGACACCAATTCTGGGGTCTTCTACCACACAAAATTCCAAAATTTCCATCACTGAGGGGGTTTCTTTAATTATTGATGCTGTTCTTGGACCTATTTTACATCACTATGATTCCTTTATCAAAGATTCTTGGGACTTTTTAATGAAATTCAGTGCTTACATTCAGAAAGGTTCCTTTGATCCCAACAGGCACATTGTTTTTACAATGGATGTTGTATCATTATATACATGTATCCCCCACCATGAGGGAGTTGAAGCTGTCAGAAGTTTTTTGAGTAACAACAACACTGGTTTTACTAATAATGCCATTGCCACCATTTGTAGTTTTTTGGAACTCATTTTACATAATAATTTCTTTTTATTTGGCAAGACTTATTACAGACAAAAGCGGGGTGTAGCTATGGGTTCCCCAGCCGCTCCGGCTTATGCTAACATCGTTATGGCTTGGTGGGAGCATGAATTCATTCCATTTCTCACCCAGAAATTTAATGTTTCTTTTTATTGTAGGTTTATTGACGACTTGTTTTTCGTCATTGATGGCAATTCTGAAACCGTGGATGCCTTCACCTCTGAAGTTAATACCCTTTCTAGTTATTTAAAGTTTGTTAAGGGGGTCGTTGGTTTAAAAGTTTATTTTTTGGACATCTGTTTGAAATGGGATTATACTGACAACAGGTTTCATAGTAGTATTTTTCGAAAGGAGACTTTCACCAACGGATACTTGCATTTTTCTAGTAACCACCCAAGACATGTTATCAGAAACATTCCTAGAGGTCAGTTCATCAGAGCATGTCAAATGACCTCAAAAGAATCTGATTTGAAAGTGGAGTTTAACTTCATCACCTCCTTATTTTTGGATAGGGGGTACGACCAATCATTACTATTTGAGACCAGTGTTGATGTTTTAAACAGACGGAGCAAGCAGTATCCAGCATTGCTTGATTATCCGAACAGTTTAAAACACCATGGTAATACCAACATTACCAACATTACTAAGGGGGGTGATTTGAACACCAACTTGATTTGTTCTATTGACATGAGTGCTGATTGCCATCAGATACAAAATTTAGTTAGGAAGAACTGGACGGTCATTATGGGAAACCTTGATTTATCTAAAGTTATAGGTGATCAACCTTTTTTTGTGTCAAGAAACAATTCCAGTTTAAAAAGAATCTTGGAATTTAATCCTGGTTACAGTAGTAACATTATTACTACTAAGAAAGGAATGCAGTGTTGCCACCACTGCAACATGTGTAGGTTCATTTCTGTGGGACCTTATATTACAATAGAATCTCACGACAGAACTTTGATAGTACCCAATTGTGTAAGTTGCAACACCAAAGGTGTTGTTTACATTAGTTTATGCAGCACTTGTCCAGCATTTTATGTCGGGATGACTAGTAGGTGTCTGAGGACCCGCATTAGAGAACATATTTATGGCATTAAAAAGAAAGATGTTACTAATGCTTTGTACAAACATTCCATTGTTTGTTCTGGATTTAAGAAATTTTTATTTTCAATATTAGAAGTGTGTCAGACTGACATGAGGGGGGGTGATTTTAAGAATTATATACAACAGAGGGAAACTTTATGGCAGATTAAATTAAAAGCTGATAGTTTCCCTGGTATAAATGAAGCCATTAACATCAAATGCCTTTTAAAACATAGGAAGTTACATCTCCACAAAAGGAATGACACCATTGCCTCCTTTTTTAATTGAAAGATTAACAGTTGATTTTTATAATTGTGTATTAAATTGTTTAATTCTGAGTGTATTTAAACCTGCTTTGTGATGTTTTTTATTCATTCTGATGAAGTCTTCGGACGAAAGCGGTGAATTAAATTTTACTACGCTATTGTTTTTTTGATTCATTCCAAGTTTGCCTCTCATTGCTGCATTTGTCGTGGTGCCTTTTGTTTTCCTTGTTGACTTGGCTTTTTGGTGGATTATATGGTATTATTGACTGACTTTAATCCACATTGATTCTTCAGAAAAATCAATAGACGGAGTAGTAAAATCAGGGACAGTAAAGGTTGGGGAGAGTTGGCATGGCTTGCATTTATTTATTTGTTTTTATGGAAAAAGATGCTATGCCTTGAATCCTTTTTGATCCCATTCATTACTCACAAGGAGACAGCTGAGGATGTGTTCACTCAACAACATGATGTGTGTGTGTGTGTGTGTGTGTGTGTGTGTGTGTGTGTGTGTGTGTGTGTGTGTGTGTGTGTGTGTGTGTGTGTGTGTGTGTGTGTGTGTGTCTGTGTACATGCCTGTGGGTCTGTCAGACAAATGCAGTGTATGAGAGATGTCATTACACATTGACACTGGTGGGTAGACTCTCACATACAGACACAACAGGCAATAAACAGGTTGTCTTTGATTCACACACATCACTCACTGAACCCACAAAGGACCACTCACATAGACCTACAAAGGCAGAGGTGCTCACGTGTAACTTATCCAAACATCAAAGGCCTCTCAAGCACAATTCTTAGAAGCTCCACATGCACACAAACAAGACAATTCCCATCACAACACATAAAGCCACATTTCACTGTATCTCATCTACTAAGCCCATAAGGCGAAAAACTCCACGACCCATTATTCTGATCATAGAAGACTCCATTGTGAGACACACTGATGTTCCTCATACCAGGCTGGATAAGGAGAAGGTTACAATTAGTTGCCTGTCAGGGGCTAGGATTCACCAGGTCTATATTACCTTATCAAAATGACTATTCACCAAATACCAATCCATCAACACCTATACAACAAAATTTACTTCAGCGAACTGCAAAAGTTTTTTCCAGGGTAAGGAAGCACTCGGCCAATGCCACAACTTTGCCCTCATCCCCACTGTAGTGCGATCTCTGAGGTGGTATATATAGTTAGAGTGGTGTAGGAGGCGAAGCCCCCCACTTGGGTGGATTTGATTTAATGTGGTGTGTGTTCCGATGTGGTAGGGTGCAAGTGTTTCCTTGCCCTGGGAAAACTTTTGATGTTCACTGATCTAGGTTTTGTTGTATAGCTGTCGATGGATTGGTATTCGGTGAATAGTCATTTCAATGAGGTAATATAGACCCGGATTTGCCAGATCACACAAGCACTCAGGTCACTTACCGCTAAGTACCAGTATGACTTAGTCATAGTCCATGTGAATGAAATGACCTGTGATGTACCTCCTTGGACTATATGAAGAGAGACATGAGTGAGCTCTCAGAATATGTGTCACAGGCAAGTATGAGCCTAGTATTGAACAGCATTCTACTGTCTCTAAGGATGATGCCACAATAAGAGCAGAAAATGATCGACCTCAACAATTGGCTTACCTAATGGTGTAGGTAAGCCGATACTTGTCAGCCTGGGAGGACATGGTTGATCGGCAACATTGCTTTGCCAGTGATGGTCTTCACCTGTCACCTCTAGACTTTCAGATATTGGCCAAAATATTGTCCACCATTATAGTGCCTTTTTTAGGCATTGCCAAACAGACAAACCTTCCAACATAACAAAAGTTACTCAGGACAAGCTGAAGGTGTTACTGCTCAGTACTAGGAGCCTCAACAAGAAATTGTACTCCCTGAAAGCTCTCCTCACCCTGGAGAATGCTGATGTCTGTGCAGTTAGTGAAACATGGTTCTGAGCCACGGAAAACACTCTGGCAGTGTGTGGCTATAATGCCTTTCATACATTCTGACCATCCACTGAACATGAAAGGGCTAAAGGTGGAGGTGTATCTAGCTACATAAATAAACACACCTCAAGGCTAGTCAAACAATATGGCATGCTTGAGCTACTCTGTGTCCAACTAACCATGGGAAAAATCTATTACCATATTCTTGTTAGCTGCGGGTCACCCACTATGAATGAGAAAATTCATACATCATACCTGAAGATGCTAGAATCACTCACCATCCAGCCCAATACCATAATCATGGGCAATTTTAATTACCCTTTCATTAACTGAGAGGCATACACAACCAGTAACATGTAGACCCAAACAATCTTGACTTTGTAAATTCAAGTGAGCTGGAGTTTCTAGTCTGCAGTACCACTAAGGGAACAAATATCCTAGATCTGGTACTCACAAATGTGGGAAAGTGCTGCACGCTCCCTGGTGTGATGCCCTCACAAATATAGGAGATTGCTGCACCCCCCAGTGTTATGTCCTCACTAGTAAGATCAGCTCACAAAGTGGTCTCCCTTGAAATAAAAGTGAACTAGTCACCCCACCTAACCCAAAAACTTTAAGAACTTCTCTAAGGTAAATTACCCCCTATTAAAGGATGGCATATCTAGTTTCCAAGCTCCCCCAAATCCAGAAAACACAGAAACCTAAGCAGAGGCATACACAGAAGCCCTGTATGAGCATATAAGCAACTGCATAAAAAAAATCAGTATCACACCAAAATAAACCTAAGTCAAACCATAAAAACAAGCCACCCTGGTGGACCCCTAGTATTAATAGGTTGTACAACAAAGGGAAAAAATCCTGTAGAGAAGTAAGAGGCATGGTGCACAATAGAGAAATAAGTCCCTCATTAGTCTAAACAAACAAATCAGGGTACTAGTCAAGTCTCTGAAAGCAGACTTTGAGGTAAAAATAGCCTCTTAAGCTAACAAGAACCATAAGGCATTTTTCAGTTATGTCCACAATCTTAAGGGCAACACCCAACAATGTGCGGAATTAGTTGTACAGGGCATCACCTATACTCAACCAGAAGATATAGTGAATTTACAGGCTGACAAATTCAGCTCATATTTCAACCTCCCCATCACCCCCAGTTCTCCCAAAAAAATACCCCCTACCACTCCACCACCAATTATTACCAAAGAACAGATTGCTACTGCACTCTCCAAAGCTAAAAGTATGGCTTCAATGTGGTTTGAAAATATACCAGATTGCCTGTTAAACAGCTTTAAAAAAGACTTATCAGGCCCATTACAATCTCTGTTTAAACACAGCCTCCAGACTGGCTTTGCCCTTGTAGAGTGACGGGCAGCAACGGGCATCCCTCTACATAAAGGAGGACCATCTATCGACACAGGAAATTACAGACCCATAAGTTTGACCCATCTTATTTGTAAAGCCATGGAAAGAAAAATCACGGACCTGATAAATAATAACATAGGAGACCTCCAAACACAGGACCTGACCCAATCTGGCTTTGACCAGGGCAGGTCACATCTACTAATCTACTGAATCAAAATCTACTGAATCTGGTGGATTTCTTTGAAAAAGTCACTAGGCCATAGATGAGGATAAAACAGTACATACCGCCTACCTTGACCTGGCCAAAGTGTTTGACACAATTCCCCACTTAAGTATTATAAATAAACTCACAAAACTGGGCATATATCCCTATGTCACCAGATGGACAGTCAACTGGCTCATGGACAGGACACATAGTTAAAGTAGGTAAATCTAGATCCAGCAAGAGGCCAGTTACTAGTGGTGTGCCACAGGGCTCAGTGCTGGGACCATGCCTGTTCAGAATGTACTCCTCTGAAGTCAAGGCAAATGTGGAAGGCCTCTGGATGACAAAGTTTGCCAATGACTCCAAGCTGGGGGCAATCACTGAATCCCCCAATGATGTAGGGAAGATTCAGGAGGGTCTATGTCAGACAAATGATTGATGCCAGAACCATGGCCTAAAACTAAGTGTAAAAAATGCATTATCATACCCTTTGAGAAGTCAAATACCCCTGCAAATTACAACATCAATAGCACACCCCTTAGAGTGTACTTAGAGGTGAGAGATCTCGGTATGCAGATAGATAGTAGCCTGAACTTTGATTGCCATGTGTCCACAGTGGTGAGGAAATCCTTTCATGTGGCACAACTTACAAGTAAACATATGGCATCAAGATCCAAGGAAATTATAGTCCTGCTGTACTCAGCCCTCATTAGACCAATAATCGGGTACAGTGTGCCATTTGCCATGTACTTGACTAGGCACTTACAGCAGCTGAGGCAACCTCAGAGGTTCCTCACAAAGAAAATACAGGGTGTAAACAACATGAACTCTGTGGACAGACTAAAAGCCATATCGCTATATTCTGTCTCCTACTGACTATTAAGGGGTGACCTATGCCTGACATACAAGGCACTCACAGATACAGTCCTGATGAAGCTGCTACACATCTGCAAGTCAAACAGCAAGAGTGTCACCAGATCTAGGGATCTAAACTTAGTCAGCAACTCAAACAAAACATACTGGAGAAACAGATATGTATCTCAGAGATTGCCCCTTCTTTGGAACAGGCTTCCTAATCACATTAAACAGAGCCCTTCCCTGGTCCTCTTCAAAAGCAGTTTAGATCAATGGATGAGGAATCAGAAATTCACACCTGGGGTAGTGCCTATGTCCCAATTGAACAGGGGCAATCTGTAACATACTCAATGCAGAGGCACGAATCCATGCCATTCTCTTGCCCTAAGGGGCCATATATTGGGTAAAATCAGGTTATATTTGCTAGATTTGTAAGGTCCGTAAGCCTATGAACCTATTTCTGTGCTTATGAGTGAGTGTGTGTGTGTGTAGACATTAAATACTTATACAACTTATATTTTGGATATAAAATATTTCCTATAAAAGCAATTACATAAAATATATCAAGCTGGAAACATTAGGTGGAGGAACTATTTTACAGCAAAAATAATAATATATATATATATATATATAGAGAGAGAGAGAGAGAAAGAGAGAGGTCGTTACAAAATAAACACAAAACAATTTAACAGATAGCCCACTCTCTAAGGACAATAGTTCCCTCCAGAGTGTGTGTTATTGTTAAAATATCAGGCCTCTGAACACCTCTGGGCATCTGGAATTATTGCTTGCGCAAAGCATGTCCATTTTCCCCACAATGATACATTATTTTTGAGCAGCTATGAATTATGTTTTTCCAACAGTGTACATATTTTTAGTGTAACTTTATTATACTAGGTATACGTTGCACTTAATTATTCGTCACACACAAAGAAACCGACTTTTCCCAGTCCCTAGTCTATATTCTTCTTTCATCATATAGTCCCTTTAGCAAATACATTGTTTTTAGTGCTGCCTGAAAAGTTTTTCTCTCTTCTTCTTTAACCCATGCATTGAAATACTTCCTTTCTTTTCAGTTGCATATTCAGCTTTCGAGAAATATATTCATTCCAGGGAAAACAAAAACTTTTTTCAGTTTCATTTTGAAAACTTTCTGCCAACAGAAAAGTCTCAAAAGTAACTTCACAAAAAGTTTAATTCCCTAAATTAATTAAGATTCTAATTTTAAAGTCTAAAGTCAAAATCACAGTATCCAGAATTGTATATCTAGTAACTACAGTACCTGTTATACTTTTAATTTCTATGGATGTGTTTCTTCTTAACAAAGTTGATCTCTTTTTCTCTCTTTACAGGCAATCCATTTGTTACTGCTGTATGCAGTGAAACAGTTCTATCAACACTCTCCCTTTTTCCTGAAGAACATACCTTACGTCCTTCAACAAAAAACAACTTGTCACTATTGTTTGCAGGCCTCTCTCAGATTTCACTGTTAAAACTGGCTACTCTATCAATAAAGTGCGTCTCCAGTTCTTTGATATTCACTGCTTTTCCTTCTCCATGTTTTCCTACCTGCAGATCTGCCAGCAAACTGGCCTACAATACCTCTGAAAATGTTACACAACAAACACAGCAATGCACTTCTGCTTAGTTCCATGGCATCATCACAGCATTATCTGGCTTTCTTTCTTCTATTATTCCTACCAAAACTGCATTTTCCAGTTTAATATTTACTAATAACCGGAAGCCCAAGTGATTGAACAGACAATTCATGCAGCTCTGCTCACACATATTCATGTTCTCCAAGAACCATTATCAGTCCTCTGCCACCATCTACTGGTCAAAAGGAGTAAAGGAATTTCCGCATACTCTGGTCAAATTTTTACTAGTTGGAATCCCGGAATCCCCTGAAAAGTAAAGTAATCAAACTATATTAACAAAAACATTATACTTCACATATATTGCTATACATCATATAACCTAAGCAATGTTACATAAATTATTCAATTCCTGCTTTTTTAAGCAAAAAAAACAACTTTATTAAACCACCACTTACTACATAGGCAATCATACATTTATATAAATAAAAACACACCACACCAACACAATCCTAGTCCCTAGCATTTTACTTTGCAAACCATATTGACACACTCCCAGTTGCAAAACGTTATGCATGACTTATAATATACCCACTATTTTTCACTCAAATATTACATAGCTAATTTAAGTCCTGCTGCCTTTTAGGCCTCTTTCCTTCCTTGCATGTATTATTCCCACAAGTCCCATTTTTCTTATGTAGTTTGCTCCTACCCTTTTCTATATATTTTTGAGACAGGCAATTCCAGATTAGCAAGGCTGTAGACAGATATATGCCACGTATACTACAATATGCATTTTGGTTTGAATGATTTATTTCTTACAATCAGATGTGCTAGACTTTAATTCTTAAAAGAAGCACTGTCATATTTATCATGTTTTTACTTTAGTATGTTATAGATTTTGTTAAACATTTTCTTCAGAAATGTAAAATATGGCTCTAGGTGATTAGGTCATGTTGACTAATGTCACCAAAAATGGGCATGGGTAGTTACCGGTGATAAGTGGATTGAAGACCTGGCCTACTCTGACCCATGCCAGGCACCCGTGCTAATAGTGGGAGGGGAATATGTGCCCCTATTGGCCAGTGTGTGTCCACCATAAAGCCCAGCAGCCCTGCGTCAATAAGCTATTGGCTGACAAGTGTTTAGTTGCTCAGCCTGGGTTACCTGGGATAGCTCTGTTGAGCGAAAGCTGAACATAAAACCAACCAACCTGCCAAACATGAACTGAGAATTGCTACGCTTAATGTAGGTTCACTGACAGGATGCAGCTTGGAAGTGGATGACATGATGATACGGGGGAGGCTAGGCATCCTATGTATCTAGGAGACGAGATGGAAGGGCAGTGTAGCAAAGCCACTTTGCTTGGGATCCAGAGTCTACTACTCAGGTGGAGGGCAGGCTAGAAATGGTGTAGGAATTTTGGTGAGAGAGAGGCTTCAGAAGGCAGTAAGGGATATCATCAGAATTAATGACAGACTCATGGCAGTCAGACTCCAGTGTAATGATAGGACAGTATTCATAATCTCAGCCTATGCCCTACAGCAGGGTTGTGACAGTGAGGAAAAGAGTGCATTCAGACAGCAGTTGTAGGACCTACTAGATAAAGCAGGACAACATGAATTGGTGTTGATAACGGGTGACTTGAATGCACATATTGGGACAGACAGAACAGGATATGAGGACTGCTTGGGTCTACATGGGTGGGGCAACAGGAATAAAGAAGGAGAAGCCATCCTAGACTTCTGTCTGGCAAATGGCTTGATAGTAGCCAACACATGGTTCAGAAAGAGAGACAGTCACAAGATCACATACAAGAGTAGCCAACATGCAACTCGGGTAGACTTCCTCCTAGTAAGGAAAAGGCACTGGGGTAGAATCCATGATTGCAAAGTCATTCCCTGTGAAACAGTTGGCCCACAGCATAAACCACTAGTTGCCACAATCAGCTGCAAGCAGTGGTCAGAGAAGGCTCTAAGGTCAACAGAGACCAGGCTGAAGACCTGAAAGTTGACTGGAGAGAAAGTACAACAGTTCAAGGAATTACTCAGGGCTCTATCACCCCAAGAAGAGGAGGAAATAGGTGGAGTTGAAGAAGAATGGAAGAGCCTAAAAACAGCATATGTTAGGACTACAGAAAAGATATGTGGCTGAGCCAGGTATGGAAATAAGGTACATAAGGAAAGCTGGTGGTGGAATGCAGAAGTCCAGGAAGTCATCAAAAGAAAAAAAGGAGTGCGGGAAGAAGTGGGAGACAGAAAAGACTGACCAGGCTAGGAAGGACTACTGGTTGGCTAACAAAGAAGCTAAGAAAGAAGTTGCAATAGCAAAGAATAGGACATCGGAGGCACTGTACCAACTTCTGGAAAATGACTCAGTAAGGGGCACAAAGAAACTATATCAGGTTGCAAGACAAAGACAGAAAGATAAAGAAGATAGTCAGACACCCTTCATAAGGGATGCCAGCAACAACCAGCTCACCAGTCCACAGGACATCAAAGGCAGATGGAAGGAATATTTCCAGCAGTTTCTGAATGAAGAAAACCCCACAGAAGCTGTACTGCCCCAGAAACAGCCTACAATGAGAGAAGAAGTGGAGCCCACCCTAGAAGAAGTAAGAACAGCACTATGGAAAATGAAGTCAGGGAAAGCAGCAGGATCAGATGAGGTCACAGCAGACTCAGATGAGGGCACAGCAGATATGATAAAATGCTGGGTGAGATAGGGGAGAAATGGCTCCTGAGGGTATTAATAGCAGCATGGAGAGAAAGGCATATCCCAGATGACTGGAGAATAAGCATACTCATGCCAGTGTACAAGAACAAAGGGGACATCCACAACTGTGGGCAGTACAGAGGCCTCAAACTCCTATCACATTGCATGAAAGTTCTGGAGAGGGTGATTGATAAATGGATACGCAGAGTAGTAGAATGTAAGATGGGAGATGAGCAGTTTGGTTTCAGATCAGGATGTAGCATAACTGACCCGATGTTTGCATTGAGACAGATAGTTGAGAAGAAGCTAGAGATGAGGAAAGAGCATGTCTAGACTTGGAAAAAGCATATGACAAGGTCCCAAGAAAGCTGATCTGGGCAGTACTGTGGTGATTTGAAGTCCCAGAAACATTGGTAGAAATAGTGCAGGCTATGTACAAGGACCCAACGACTCAAGTACGAACAGTGTTCTGCCTCACAGAGGGGTTCCCAGTGGGTGTGGGTGTACATCAGGGTTCAGCTCTGAGCCCACTGCTGCTGATAGTGGTGATGGACTGCATTAACAAACAGGTTGGAGGGGACAGATCAACAAAGCTACTGCATGCAGACGATGTGTTAGTACAGACAGACTCTGAGCTAGAACTTCAGCAAAGGATAGGAGAGTGGAATGCAAATATGAAGGCACATGGGATGAAACTAAGCACAGATAAGACGGTGGTAATGGCAGCAAATTGGGGAAATCAGAAGAAGCTGAGAATAGAGATAGAAGGGAAGATAGTGGAACAGGTAAACAGCTTCAAGTATCTGAGAGGAGTAGTTGAGGAGAAGGGTAGTCTGAATGAAGAGGTCAAAGCTAGAATCAGTGGGGCTGCATCCAACTGGCATAAAGTAGCAGGTGTAGTCTATGACAGAAGAATGCCAAAGAAGCTGAAAAGTAAGGTGTACAAGACAGTGGTGTGACCAGTACTACTGTATGGTACAGAAACCTGGGCAGTAAAGGCAGAACAGTTGAAGAAGCTAGAGGTGATGTAAATGAAGTGCCTGAGAAATGTGGTAGGATGCACACTGTGGGACAGGTGAAGAAATGAGGACATAAGAGCAGAAGCCAAAGTAGCTCCAATTGCAGAAAAGATCAAAGAGAACAGATTACAGTGGTTTGGGCACATGTAGAAAAGCAGAAGACAATCTGCTGAGGAAGATTTGGGACAGCCAGGAAGAAGCTAAGAGGAAGCGAGGATGTCCAGCAAAGTGGTGGATGGATTGTGTGAAAGAAGATCTGCGACAGTCAGGCATGAGTGTTGAAGAAGGCAGGAGTGTGGCACTGAATCGAGAGAGTTGGTGACAGTTAACATGATGGGGGCTGATGATGATGATTATCCTCAGAATGTCAGGCTGGGTAAATTTGTTAGTAGAAAGTCAAAACAATACCACAAACTGATGAACAAACAAGAAAGCAGGACAAAGCACTTCAAACACCCAGGAATCTTCAGCTATTCAGCTCTTTAATAGGAATAAAAACAGAATCCAATGCCACACTGAAAATAAAGTAAAGCACTTTTCGTCTGGTGCAATGACCAAACTTCTTCAGACAAATAACAGTAGGCAGAAAAGCAATTAATATATATACACACAAGAACACACTTCCCTCCGCCCCCTGATTAAACAATTATCTAATACAAAAACAATTAGTCCTGTACATAAAATGCAACCTGAAGAACTCAATTAAAAAACATTCCGTAAGAACAACTAGTTCAATACTACTGTTAGAAACAATGACCACATCTACTACCATAAATGTGGCAACTAATAATTAGGAAGAATAAAACATCATACCTAATTTACTAAATGCTTAAAAAACATAAATCAAAAATTCACTAATCTGAAGTGTATTTTTAAATAATTAGAATTCGAAAACTTGTACTGTTCAACCCCATCACTACTATAAAGGTTGCCACCTTGTATAAATTATGCCACTGTACATGATAGATCAGCTATGATTGTCAAACTAGCATAAAGTCAACAATTATAAGGATGGTAATATCCATATGGCACAACTCAGAACACATTCTCATGAAATAGTCATAACGGGAAAAAGTGTGTGTGTGTGTGTGTGTGTGTATATATATATATATATATATATATATATATATATATATATATATATATATATATATATATATATATATATCATCTATTTAGACTTTTCAATTTCAATAGGCATTGAATGGAGCACCCATCATTAATACCAGGAAAATGGCAAGCATCTAGGCAAATCTGCCACATCAATTCTCTTTTTTCTAATAGTAAGGATCTCGGGCCTCCCCTTATGTCTCCAGTTACATCATATATCACTCTGAAGTTGAAATTATGTTTAGGCTTCTTTTTAATGTGGGCAGCTAAAGCATTTTCGATCTTGCCTTTCCTGATAGAATAAAGGTGTTCATACACTCGCTCTTGCAGTCTACGATCCATTTTTCCAACGTAAAATGCGGGGCTTTGATTACATTGGGCGAGGTATACTACATAACTTGAACAACAGATAAGTAGCTGCCAAAGAACCTGGTAAACACTCCACATCCAACTAAAACAATATAAAGCAAGAAGTCATAAACGGTCAGAACGAAGTGAAGCAGGATACAGTTCCAATAAAAACGTAATTTATTCACAGGTGTCCAGACATACATAAATAAGCGCTTTTGCTTAAAAAAGCTTCATCAGATATATAGTACAATCACCCATAAAATAAAGCAATATATATACAATTCAAAAAATTGAACTAACCAATCATACTCCTGTACCAATTAGAGAACTTAAAGTGATATAGTGTATAATACACCTACGCTATGAAACTAAACACATATAAACAGAATTCATGCAGCATCACATACTCTAACTAGATAAACTACTATGTTTAAAAACTAAAGCATATCACGTACAAATTGATTCAGATAAAAATTGTAGACATATAAAACAGCACTACTAGCTAATGCAAATCTCTACCTTATTAAGGAATACACATATTGTCACTCTAAAACACTTTGAAAAGTAAATGAATTATGTATGATACTGCTCACTCATAATTCTTACATTTGCTAAAAACATCATATAAAGAACAAGTAAAGACTGTTCAAAATCTCTAGCATGTTGAAGACACACATATAGTGTCACTCTAAAATAGATGAGAAGAAATAAAAAATGGTGATCACTTATTATTCCTACGTTTCCTAAGAAGGGGCTTTATAGATGCTCTTTCGTTGAGTCCCATACCTCTATCTGCTCTTAATTAGGAGGAATTATTAATAAGGAACTATTTGAGTATTTGTTAGTCAAAGCTCCACTTATTCCAGTGATACACGGTCTCCCCAAGATTAATAAAGACACTTGTGATCCACCCATGAGACCCATAGTTGCTGGTGGTGGTTGGGTCACAGAACATTTATCAGTATATGTAGAGAAATATTTGTGACCCATTCTAAATCAGAATCACTTTGTACTCAAAGACTCAAAGCAGTTCCTTATGGATCTATATGAATGCTTGAAAGATGCAAGTAATATTGAATTGATTTTTGCAACCTTTGATGTGCAATCATTATTTACCATTATACCAAATGAATTAGGTATTCAGTATGTATTGGAATATTTAAAGGAACACAGTGAATATTCAGCTGTACAGAGAAATCTGATTGCACATTTTTTGGAACTTGTGTTGGAAAACAATTTGTTTATGTTTCAAGATACCATTTATAGGCAGAAGGACGGGGTGGCCATGGGTACCCCTTGTGCCAATAGTTATGCTAACATGTTTTTGGCACATTGGGAGGAGACCACCCTGTTCCAGGTCACCGAATTTAAAGAACACGCTATGTTCTATCGACATTTTGTCAATGACCTGTTTGTGTTATGGAATGGCAACGCACAACAATTAGATGCGTTGCTGTTAGAAATGAATAGTCTAACTGACTGTCTCAGATTTACTATGAAGTATTCAAGCCATAAGATAGATTTTTTAGATCTATATATAGAGACATTACCATGTGGCTTGGTTAACACTGGTATACATCGGAAACCATGTCATGTAAATACACTCTTGCTGAGGTCCAGTATGCATCCTACATACGTTTTCAGGAACATTATTAAAGGTCAGGGTGTTAGGGCCTCTAGAATGAATCCTGTAGATACTGGCTTCATAGATGAATTAACTAGCCTTGAGAAGAAACTGTTAGAGAGAGGTTATAAGGAATTTTAAATTAAGGAACAGTTGTGTACAGTTCCAATTTTATGACAAGACACAACTGCTCCTTACTTTGGACCTCCTGTGACTATGAATGTAATTGGTACAACTTCCATACAATCTTTTGTCAAATTTCCAGCTTTTTATACTTCAGATTACATTGAGATTAGAGAAATCATTAGTAAACACTGGTCAATTTTACAAACAGGTGAGAACATAAAGATGATAGTTGGTGAACAACCACGTTTCCTATATAGAAACAAGAGGAATTTGAAGAGGATGCTTTGTTACTCGAAAGATAAGGAATTGTAATTTGGAGATGAACATACTGAACCATGTGGTCAATGTAATTTTTGTTCATATATAGACACCAATAATGAATTTTTCCATCCAGATTTGAATAAGGTATTTAAGATGACAGCAACAGCAAATTGTATGACATCTGATTTAGTATATCTGGCTGTATGCCAGATATGCACGTCATTCTATGTTGGTAAAACCAACAGGTGTTTCCGGGATAGGATACGTGAACACATTTACCACATTAGGAAAGGTTCAATACACAATGGATTAGCGAAGCACATTGTACAATATGGGGAAACACATACTTTTTTGTTTAGAGCCCTGGAAGTTGTAGTCCCCAGTACACGTGAGGGTGACATTAGGAATCACACAGAGAGTAGAGAGAGTAATTGGATCATTAAATTAAGAGCAGATAGAGGTATGGGACTCAACGAAAGAGCATCTATCAAGCCCCTTCTTAGGAAACGTAGGAATAATAAGTGATCACCATTTATTATTTCTTCTCATCTATTTTAGGGTGACACTATATGTGTGTCTTCAACATGCTAGAGATTTTGAGCAGTCTTTACTTGTTCTTTATATGATTTTTATTTTATTTTACATTTGTTGACCGGGCTAACCCAACTGGATACATGTCCATTTTCATTGGAGGCCCGAGGAGAAAAGCTCCAGTAAAAAAACATATTAAAAACATATTACAAACATCCTCGGGGAAAAAAAAGCACAGAGATATATCGTACAACTATTAGAAAATAACATTAATATAGAATGATGCATCATCAGATTAACAAAAATTTACAATTTACATATTTTGATTTCTAAAATTTACAAATACCAAAACATAATTTACAAGAAAGTACCGTTAAAAAGTGAGTTAAAGAATCAAACATGGAAAGTAGTACTCAGGAATGATAATGTTAGAAATTAAGAGAAAAGATTAGTTTATAGAGAGTTACATAAAGAGGTTTATAGTTCAGAATATTCTGTTTTAAAATGAAACAGGAAAATTAGTGAATAATAGTTAGTCAGGGTTGGTACAAGAGCATAACTAGTGGTTAGAGAGGAAATGTTTTAGGTTAGTTTTAAATAGTGGGAGAGAGGTTAGGGTTGTAAGGTCTTGTGGTAATTGATTCCATATTTTACCAACTGAGTTAGAAAATATGGAGTCGCCTGCTGAGTTATATGATAAGGAAGTGTAAATCAACATTTTGTTAGCGGAACGTAGATTCCTCAGGTTGTTATATGACCTTATGAAGGTAGAAAGAATTGGGGTGTTGTTGGGTTGGTATAGGGCTTTGTGGGCAATTATAAGTTGGTTGAATTGTAATTGGTGAGGTAATTCAAGCCAGCCTAGTTGTTTTAGGTTCTGGCAGTGATGAGTCCTGTAAGGAGAGTTTGTAGCAAATCTGGCAATATTGTTGTATGATCTAGCTAGTTTGTTAAGGTTATTTTTAGAAAGATTGGTATATATGGGAGAAGCATATAATAGGGTAAAGGTTAGGTGAGTTCTAGATATTGTGGTCCTGGACTCAGGTGTTAGGAAAGGTTTAATTCTATAGAGGGATCCGAGTTTTCTGTTAATATTCTTTATTGTGGTGTTTATGTGACTGTCAAACTTTAGTTGATTGTCAATTGTAATACCTAGGAGTTTGGTGGTAGGGTCTGGAGAAATAACGGTACCATTACTGGATGTGAGTGTGAAATGAAGAGGGGGAGACAAGTAAGAGGGTGTAAAGAGCAAAAGTTTGTTTTTTTTAGGGTTAAGGAGAAGACAATGGTTAGAGAACCATTGTTCTATAGTGGTGAAAGCTTTTTGTGTGAGAGAATGAAGTTCAGTTTGGGATGTGCCAGAACAGATTATGGTAGAGTCATCTGCATATTGAATGCAGGTAGAGAGTGGAGTAGAAAGATGAAGGTCATTTATGAAAATGGAAAACAATAGTGGTCCTAAAATGGAGCCCTGAGGGACACCTAGGGAGGTGGGAAGGAGGTCTGAAAGATGGTTTTGCCAGAGAACCGCTTGTTTTCGGTTTTCCAGGTGAGATGTAAACCAGTTCATAGCAGGATTGTCGAGAGAGAGGAACTTCAGAAGGTTGAGGAGAAGCTGATGATTGACCATGTCAAAGGCTTTGGATAGGTCTACAAAGAATGCTGAGGAAGGAATATTTTTATTGCGATTTTTGTTGATACTGTTAGTAAAGGATAACAAGGCTGTGGTGGTACTATGGAATGGCCGAAAGCCATGTTGACAGTTAGCTAGAAGATTATGGAGGAGTAGGTGGTTTAGTAATTGTTTGTGGATGCATTTCTCCATTATTTTAACGAGTGGAGAGAGTAGAGCTATGGGGCGATAGTTGGAGAAATCAGTGGAGTCTCCACCTTTGTGAAGAGGAATAATGTGTGAGATTTTCCAGATAGATGGGATAGTGCCTTCTTTTATGGTTCTATTAATCAATATGGAGATGGGATAGGCAATAGCTTTGGCTCCTATTTGAAGGTATTCTGCTGGTAATTTATCAGCTGAGGGGGTAGTCGGTTTTAATTTTTGAAGTAAGGAGGAGATATAGGAGGTGGGTATAGGTTCGAGATGGAAGGGGGGGATGGAGCTAGGAGTGGGCACATTGGAAGTATCAGGTTTTGTTGATTTGCTAGATTTAGTATAGCAGTAGTAAAGAAATTATTAAAGGCATTTGCTGTTTGGGTTGGACAGTCATGGTTGGAGCCTAGTGGATTAGGTGTGGCTACTTTGCCTGGTGATAGTAGTGTGTTAATAGTAGTCCAGAACTTTTGTGGTTGTTGAAGGGATGATTGTTGTAGTTGAATATAAAAGTTCTTTTTATCTTGTAGGATAGCTTTTTTTGTTATGTTTCTTTGTTGTCTAAAAGTTTGGTGATCAGTATTATTCCTTGTGGTACGCCATTTTGCCCAAGATTTGTTTCTATTAAGGATTAGTTTCTTAGTATGATTTGAGAGCCATTTGGCTGGTTTAGTTTTCATTCTTATGGAGCACATTGGGGCATGATGGTCTAATATAGCCAGGAAAGTGGTATTGAAGTAATTAACTACTTCATTTATAGGGAGAGACTTAAGAGGTGACCAGTTGCATTGCGTAAGTTCAGTTTGAAACAGTTCGTGGTCAAAATGTTTTTTGGTACGGACTGTTCTGACTGAAATAGGGATAGCTAAACTTGTTTTATGTCTGATAATATATATTAGAGAGTGGTCACTAAGGTCGTCTGGGAGGGTTCCTGTTGTATATTTTTGTTGTGGGCTATTTGTTAGTATCCAGTCCAGGATACTTTCTTTATTATTAAGTTTATTTGTTCTAGTTGGAGAGTTTATAGCTTGTGAGAAGCCAAACAGGTTGATCAGGGTGGCTGGGTTAGTGTGGCTACATAAATTCCAGTCTATATTAAAGTCTCCTAGGAGTATTGTTTCCTGAGGGAGATTTTTAGAAAGCCAGTTTAGTAAGCCTTCTAGTATTGCAATATTTTTTCCTGGGGGAAGGTAGGTGCAGATGATGTTAACTGATTTATGAGAGTTAAGCTGCAGTTTAGACATAATTATTTCTACATTATTATCTGAGGGTAGGTTATGATTTATTTTGGTAATTTGTAGTCCTGCTTTAAAGAGAATTGCTACCCCTCCACCTTTTTTATTAGTGCGGTCTTGTCTAAAGATATTATAGCCTGGGGGAAAAATTTCGTTATCTTTTATTGTGGGTTTTAGCCAAGTTTCTGTTAAGCAGAGGATGTCAAACTGCTGAACATCTAGAAGGGCATGAATTTGTGGTATTTTGTTGCAAATACTACGTATGTTTAGATGGGCTATTGAGAGTGATTTGGAAGGTTTGGTTGCTGGTAAAGGGATTGTTTTGTTTTGGTTGCAGTTAGTGGGGGGTGGGAAGGGTTTGGACCATGGTTGGGGTGAATGTCTCCATCTATTAAGGAGTGGAGTAGTATAAAGTTGCAGTATTGGAGAGGTTTACAGTGGTAGTCAAGTAATTTTCTATTGCTTAGAATTGAGTATTTAATATGAATTAGATGATGATATTTAGCTTGATAGTAACTGGGCTTGTAGAGGGCATTGAGAAAGTTTGTAGATAAAGATGGATAAAGTGTTATTGTTTGTTTGGCAGGGATGGTAAGAGTAGAGAGGAGGGGATATTCGTAGAAGGTTAGGAGGTAAGTAGTGGTAAGAGAAGTTAGGAGTAAGAGTACTAGTAAAGATTGGTGTTGGTCAGGCATGGCAGAGGAGTGTATCGTAGGTATTAGAGGGGAAGGACTGAGAGCAGGGGTTGACTTATGGAAGGTTAGGCCGGTGTTAGTGGGTGGAGATATATTCCTGGGGGGAGTGGTGATAGAAATGTAGGGTGTGGCTAGTAGTATTAGTATGAATGGTTGATGGAAAAGGGTGTGTGTTTATGAGGGTATAAGTTAAGAGACACTGGGGGTGTGTGAGAATTGGGGGCAGGGTAGGGGAGCGGAGTGAGCCCAAAGGGCGAACGGAGCGTGAAGACACAAGCGAGTGGATTATTAAGGAAGACAATCTATAGAGTGGAGGAAAACAGCAGGTAGGTCAGAGAGTGAGAGAAGTATAATGGTATATTAGGCTAATCTGAGGAGATATACTACGTTGGGGTACAGGAGTGTGGTAGGAGTATTGTATAGCAAGGTCAGGGAGGGAAGGTTGAAAATGAATAGGTCAGTGAAAGAGACTCCATTTAAAAGACAAAGTAAGTAAGGGCTGAGGGAGGTTAGAAAACAGTGTATGAGGTGTAATTAGGATAGTGGGAAGGCGCCACCGTGTGGCTAGTTGTTTAACTGCAAAGACTGGTTCCTAAGCAAGGGGCTAATAGCAGGAGGGAGAGAGAAAAGATACTATAAGTATAGCAATAGGAATGGTTGAGCAAGATATAAAGTAAGATTCAGCACTAGTAAGGAAGTGGAGATTGGGGGTTATTGGCTGCTGGCTATCCTGGGTAGGAAGCTTACCTAACGTAGGAGAGTCTTTTAATTTAGAACAAACATACAGAAACAGGACATACTTTCACTGTCTTATTGAGTTGGTTTCTCAGGGAGCTGAAGGGTGAGATCTTAGTTGGTGAAAAAGATGTTTTTAGCAAATGTAAGAATTATGAGTGAGCAGTATCATACATATTCATTTACTTTTCAAAGTGTTTTAGAGTGACAATATGTGTATTCCTTAATAAGGTAGAGATTTGCATTAGCTAGTAGTGCTGTTTTATATGTCTACAATTTTTATCTGAATCAATTTGTATGTGATATGCTTTAGTTTTTAAACATAGTTGTTTATCTAGTTAGAGTATGTGATGCTGCATGAATTCTGTTTATATATGTTTAGTTTGATAGCGTAGGTGTATTATACACTATATCACTTTAAGTTCTCTAATTGGTACAGGAGTACGATTGGTTAGTTCAATTTTTTGAATTGTATATATATTGCTTTATTTTATGGGTGATTGTACTATATATCTGATTAAGCTTTTTTAAGCGAAAGCACTTATTTATGTATGCCTGGACACCTGTGAATAAATTACGTTTTTATTGGAACTGTATCCTGCTTCACTTCGTTCTGACCGTTTATGACTTCATACTACATAACTTGTATTACAGTTGTATTTGCCTGACAAAGTCTTATAGTTGTTGTCCCTGATATTATATGAATATCCTATATTCATGTGTTTACAAAAGTTGCAAGATTCACATTTGCTCATCCCAGAATTCTTAATGACCTTATGTTGTTTCATTTCTAAAAAGTTTTTCAAATTCATGCCTCTCTTGAATGTAAAGGAGGGAGATGGGCCTAACAAAGTGTTTAATTCTAAGTTGTTACTAAATAGGTTCCAGTTTTTCTTTATAATTGAAATGATATGGCCACATTCAGGACTGAATGTTAAAATAAATGACACCGGTGACCTATTAACCTTTTGGAAGGTATTCATCCTATTACATGATGACAACGAACTTTGTAGTAAAGGTGAATAAAGTCCACTAGATCTTTTGTACAATACTTCGTCCATCATTTCATTAATAAGCTCCCCTGGGTAACCTTGAGTGAGGAACATGCCAGCTATCTTATTACATTCTGCTATGAATTCACTGTCAACAGTTGCCATCCTCGCCGCTCAGACCAGTTGTCCTTTTATTACAGGTTTCTTCTGGTGGAAAGGGTGGGAACTGTTGAAGTGTAAGTAGGTATTTGAGAATGTATCTTTCCTATGGATCCTGGCTGCTAACCCCTTCTGAGAATGAACTCTAAACACTTCGATGTCCAAATAAGCTATACTTTCTGTATTGAATGTGTATGTAAAACTTAAAAAGGTGGTAGTTTGATTCAAGTAATCCACAAACTTTTCTGCTTCGTCCACACTACCCTTATATAAGATAAGAATGTCATCTAGAAACTGTGTGTACAAGAAAAATTGATCTGATAAATAGTTTTGTGAAAGAATATAATTTCTTTTCCAAAGGGTCATTACTGAATTTGCAAAACTGGCCCCACAAGGGGACCCCATTGCCAACCCTATTTTTTGTAAATGTAGCTGGTAATCAAACAAGAAATAATTGTTTGTTAAAATGATGTCCAATAGGATCTTCACTAACCTGATCTCTCTATCTGGGGTACCTTTCAAGCTCAAATAATGTATAACATAATCAATACCGTCTTCCTGGTGTATGGACGTATATAAATCCCTGACATTTATAGTTAGAAAATTATAGACACCCTCCAACACAAGTAAGTTTAATTTACTTAAACAAGCCCACAAGTCTTTACAAATCTGTTCCTCATCTACTAAATGTTTCTTCAAGAGGTTATCTACTACTTTTGCCAAAGGGTATGTAGTACTATGGCGAACATCAACCAGGGGTCTCATGGGTGGATCCATCAGGGATTTGTGTATTTTCGGTAATCCAAATAACAATGGTGTCCTTGGGGCTGGCATAGATAAATAGTTTAACAAATGTAAATCTATGAATTGTTCTATAAACAGATCATTTAAATTTTCTTTAATTTTTCTATAAGCTGTATTGAATTGATTAAGGTTGACTTTGATGTATGTGTCAGTATTCAACATAAAGCTCATCTTCTGAATATTCCAGTCTTATTCCATTACAACCAGTCTACCCCCCTTGTCAGGTTTGAATGTTCTTATAGGCAGATGGCAAAAATCCATAAAGGCTGCCCAATCATCTCTCTCCACATTCTTCACTTGGTTGCATTTATCTAAATGTAGTCTCCTAAGTTCTATTTCACAAACTTTCTCAAATGTAGAAACCAGTGGGTGACTAATAGGGTAAAAGGTACTAGAAATAAAATAATCGGTTTGTTCCCCCTTAAACAACACTTGCAAATTCAATTTCCTGATGAACTGCTTGAAATCCAAAATTGTATGTACAATATTCTTGGATTTGGAAGGCACAAAAGAAAGCCCCTTGTTAATAATTCCACTATGCAAGGTACAATTTCATAGGATGTAAAGCTGTAAATAGAAAAATCCCCTCCTTGATTTTTGATGATAGTTAAAGGGGGAACTGGCCGTTCATTTGCTTCTACACTGGGTTCTGAATAGGTGTCTAACACAGTGCCCTCATCTTGAATAACCAATGTTAAGGGTTCCCCTACAATGGTACACTCTGTAACTTTGGTTGCATCTCCTACTGAATTTCCAGGTGTTGCATTCAAAATCCAAGACATATTAACTCTATTAGATTGCAAGGTTTGGGACAAAGGTGCATTCATTATTGGGTCTAACTCACCAGGTACATAAGTACTTGACATATTGTACACAACATCATATGGCCCTAACTTCTCTTTATCACTTATCAAAGGGGGCCCAGGGAACTTCACATTGCATCTCTTCATTGGGGGTGCATTGCGATGACTCTTCAACACCCGTTTTGTATCTCCCTTCCTTCCCATTACTTGTGCTTTCCTATTATTCAAACCATCTGAAAATATAGGAGCAGCTTTGTTCATAACGTTTATACCCTTGCTCAAACCACTATGCGAAATCGCAATTGATAACATCTTGAAGAAATATTTAGTAGACGAGGAACAGATTTGTAAAGACTCGTGGGCTTGTTTAAGTAAATTAAACTCACTTGTGTTGGAGGGTGTCTATACTTTTCTAACTATAGATGTCAGGGATTTATATACGTCCATACACCAGGAAGACGGTATTGATTATGTTATACGTTATTTGAGCTTGAAAGGTGCCCCAGATAGAGAGATCAGGTTAGTGAATATCCTATTGGACATCGTTTTAACAAACAATTCTTTCTTGTTTGATTACCAGTTATATTTACAAAAAATAGGGGTGGCAATGGGGTCCCATTGTGGGGCCAGTTTTGCAAATTCAGTAATGGCCCTTTGGGAAAGAAATTATATTCTTTCACAAAACTATTTCTCAGATCAATTTTTCTTGTGCACATGGTTTCTAGATAACATTCTTATATAAGGGTAGTGTGGATGAAGCAGAAAGGTTTGTGGATTACTTGAATCAAACTACCACCTTTTTAAGTTTTACATACACATTCAATACAGAAAGTATGGCTTATTTGGACATTGAAGTGTTTAAAGTTCATTCTAAGAAGGGGTTAACAGCCAGGATCCATAGGAAAGATACATTCTCAAATATCTACTTACACTTCAACAGTTCCCACCCTTTCCACCAGAAGAAATCTGTAATAAAAGGACAATTAGTCCGAGCGGCGAGGATGGTAACTGTTGATAGTGAAGTCATGGCAGAATGTAATAAGATAACTGACATGTTCCTTACTCGAGGTTACCCAGGGGAGTTTATTAATGAAATGATGGACGAAGTGTTGTACAAAAGATCTAGTGGATTTTATTCACCTTTACTACAAAGTTCGTTGTCATCATGTAATAGGATGAATACCCTCCAAAAGGTTAATAGGTCACCGGTGTCATTTATTTTAACATTCAGTCCTGAATGTGGCCATATCATTTCAATTATAAAGAAATGCTGGAACCTATTTAGTAGCAACTTAGAATTAAACACTTTGTTAGGCCCATCTCCCTCCTTTACATTCAAGAGAGGCATGAATTTGAAAAACTTTTTAGAAATAAAACAACATGGATGGGAAATGGGAAATTTACTCCGGGGATCACTTCTGTGGCTCTGCTCGACAGGGGCACAGGTAAATAATTTTCTTGGGTGGCGAAAGCCAGGGTATATTTTTTGGGTAGGCTTGTATGGGCCCTAGGGCCAATAGCCTAGTACCTACCTACCTATAAGGTCATTAAGAATCCTGGGATGAGCAAATGTGAATCTTGCAACTTTTGTAAACACATGAATATAGGGTACTCATTTAATATGAGGGACAACAACTATAAGACTTTGTCAGGAAACTACAACTTAAATACAAGTTATGTAGTTTACCTTGCCCAATGTAATCTATGCCCTGCATTTTACATTGGAAAAACGGATCATAGACTGCGGGAGCGAGTGTATGAACACCTTTATTCCATCAGGAAAGGCAAGGTCGAAAATGGTTTAGCTGCCCACATCAAAATGAAGCCCACACATAACTTCAACTTCAGAGTGATAAATCATGTAACTGGAGACATAAGGGGAGACCTGAGATCCTTACTATTAGAAAAAAGAGAATTGATGTGGCAGACGTGCCTAGATGCTTGCCATTTTCCTGGTATTAATGATGGGTGCTCCACTGAAACTGAAAAGTCTAAATAGATGATATATATATATATATATATATATATATATATATATATATATATATATATATATATACACACACACTTTTTTTCCCCTGTTATGACTATTTCATGAGAATGTGTTCTGGGTTGTGCCATATGGATGTTATCAACCTTATAATTGTTGACTTTATGCTAGTTTGACAATCGTGGTTGATCTATCATGTACAGTGGCATAATTTATACAAGGTGGCAACCTTTATAGTAGTGATGGGGTTGAACAGTACAAGTTTTCGAATTCTAATTATTTAAAAATACACTTCAGATTAGTGAATTTTTGATTTATGTTTTTTAAGCATTTAGTAAATTAGGTATGATGTTTTATTCTTCCTAATGATTAGTTGCCACATTTATGGTAGTAGATGTGGTCATTGTTTCTAACATTAGTATTGAACTAGTTATTCTTAAGGAATGACTTTTAATCGAGTTCTTCAAGTTGCATTTTATGTACAGGACTAATTGTTGTTGTATTAGATAATTATTTAATCAGGGGGCAGATGGAAGTGTGTTCTTGTGTGTATATATATTAATTGCTTTTCTGCCTGCTGTTATTTGTCTGAAGAAGTTTGGTCATTGCACCAGATGAAAAGTGCTTTACTTTATTTTCAGTGTGGCATTGCGTTATGTTTTTATTCCTGTTAAAGAGCTGAATAGCTGAATATTCCAGGGTGTTTGAAGTGCTTTGTCCTGCTTTTTTTGTTTGGCTAAATTTGTGGTTTGTTTAGGTTTGTAATTTTAGGATATATCTTTCAGCATTGAAAAGTTGTGCTACCTAGAAACATGCACTCTCCCTGGGTTGTGATGGGGGTGGGTGGACTACATTCTGGAAGGAGATGTACTGTTCTACAAATTCTATCTACATCCCTGTTGAGTCAACCATATCTGACAATGGTCCACCATACAAAGTAATGAACTTAAAAGATTGTTTTGCACAAATAGGAATGCAGACATATAATAAACACCCAATCGACACTATTCCAAATCCAAAGGTCAGGGGGGGGTATCTAAACTATGACAAATACTATAGAAACAAGCTATAGCAAAAGCTATGAGGGCTTCCATGCAATTCTGGAATACAAGTATACAACAGTATAGAGACTTGGTTGCTTACAAGCTTAAATGTTAGTGGGCAGAAGGTTAAGAAGCAAATTATGTACTTTATTTCCACTGTTGATCCCTTGAAATCAATACAAAGTAAAGGAGATACTAGAAAGGAACTAGCAGACATCAAAAACTACTGTAATAAAAACTGGAGACACTTACCAAATTTACAAGTTACAGCCAAATTAAGAATGCAAACGTCTGGTGCCTGAAGCTGCAGTTGTCAGCAGAGAACCTGAATGAAGATCTTATATTCTTTGGGAGTTGGGCTGTATTTATTTGTTACCCTGAGTGTATGAATAATAGTTGCAGCAGTACTTGATAGTAGTTTCACATAAATACACCTTGGAAAACATCACATAATGCTGGAGCTTCTCCCCCTCATCCCTTTTACTATTGTTAGTCTGAGTTTGAGGAACCTTCATGAAAAAAATACCCCCACACCCCAACAAAATCACTCACTTAATCTCCAAGAAGGTATGATCTTAGACTATGAAAAAACAGTAATTCTATAAATAGAAATCATGTAGGAAAGAAAAAAAAAACATTCAACCTGCGCAACCTAATCTGGGAGAAGCAAAGGTAAACTTGTACAACGGCAAGACTGATACAGCCCAGGATTACCATTATAACAGAAATCTTTGAACAATACAGTTCTAACTTCAACAAATTAAGATAAGCAGCCAACCTATTTAATTTATGAGTTATCAACTCAATGGATTTTTTTAATTAATCTTTGCTTCATCATCTTTAATTCCTATAGAGCACTTGTGCAACACATCAGCATCTGAAGGAATAAAAAGAATGCACAGGGTTTGCTTATAGAGGAAAAAACAAGCATATTCATTTTTATTGTGTATGGCTAACCAAGTATCAGACCCAGGAGATCTGTAGTCCTTACTAGGTAGAGTTCCTTCCTGTGAACCCTTTTTTGTCTTCCTGCAATCACGCCTCTTGCTGTTCTTAACCTTTCTATTATTCTCCCGTTTCCCTGTCTATTGAATCTCTGATTTAACTTACACCTGTCCACCTTGTTTCCTGAGCATTTGATTAAAAAAGGGTCTGGTGAAAAAAAAATCTGGTCAACAATATATCACATTTTTACTTATCTTTCTTACTTCTGACCTCTAGCTATAATTTAACTCCTTCATCCCCTATTTTGAGGTAGTAATACCCTCAGTGTGACCCACCACCAGGATAAGACCCCCTTTTCCAGGGCAGTAAACACTGCAGACCATAAGGATTGGTTCACTGTCATTGGTTCAGTGTTTGAAGTGCTGTAAAAGCAGAAAGGGTTTTATTGTTCTTATACACCCATCAACCCCAGTATCATCGTGTTCCTACTCAGTGGCAAATTTAGGCTGTGTCATTGGAGTATTCTCTCCCCTTCCCCTTTTTACTGCCACTGCCGGTCCATAATGGATCATCACTACATTCTAGGACTTCATCTGCTGAGCATACAATTTTGAGGTGTCACATTAGAAGTCGGGACAGCCTCCTCCACTCTGTTCTACTCACAGGTGAGCCAACTAATCAGATGGTTGCAAAGATCATAAGGTCTGACAATAGTAAACATGAATGGAGCAGTTCAGGTCAGTGTATAACAATGTAAGAACACATTAAGCTATTTTAATGTTTCTTTGCAGCAGCAAGAATCAAATGATTGTCTCTGTAGAGTCAGGATTCTTTAGAGTGATGATTGATGACTGTGGTGGGACAGACAGGCCAAAAAGCTGTCAGCAGGAGTCCATAGACTTAGCAGCACAATAAGAATCTTAATAGGCCACCCAAAAGGTCTCCACTGCTTTGATGTGGAAGAGAACAATGTGATCAAACTGCAGCTCAATCTAGGGATATCTGCACCTCTTGCAGGTATGTTTGCTGTTTCAGTCCCTGGTAGGCAACAAGATATTCCCTCTGTAAAGCGGTAACAGTATACAGTGCCCCAGCAATGATCTATTTATATATATATATATATATATATATATATATATATGTGTGTGTGTGTGTGTGTGTGTGTGTGTGTGTGTGTGTGTGTGTGTGTGTGTGTGTATACAAATATTTGGGATATTTTAAGTGTACTGCATTCTGACATGAAAGATTCCTTACTGGAATGTCTACATACCAAAAAAAAAAAAGTCTGAAACTTCAGGAGAAGAGCAAAACATGAATTTCGCTCTTCCCCTTTAAACTTGTTTTTTGTAGGGGACAAGCCCCCCTGCACCCCCACACCCCAAACTTATATATACCAATTCCAAAACTGCCATACCTTGGAAAAAAGTGAAAATTCTGAGAAATGGTTATCTTGAATTTGGTATGATTTTTCGGTCATTTAGTCACACTCATGCAGGTCACAATTTTTCAAATAGTTACAGATGTGAAAATAATAAGACATCACTGAATGTTTAGTGTGAACTTAGAACAGACTTAGGCTCCAAATAGCTTCAATTGTTATGCAACCTTTGAGGATTATATTTGCTTTTATACATTGCATATAAATGACTAGAGAATTTGATTTTTAAGTCTTTTCTTACTTTTATGCTATGCATTTCCTTGCAACTTGCTGTGCTGATTTCACTTACTGTATGTAGTTGTGTTACACAATGACATTTTGACCTGGATTTCTATTTGATATATTAACCATCTTACTTTGTGTTAATTAATTTTATTTTATTTGAACAAATAAGTACATAGGTGAAGTATTGTCATGTTTGCACTGACAATTTACTTGTAACAAAATCAGCTACATTTGTTACTGTTATTGCTCTGATCATATGGTCTTCAGTGGGACTATTTGCTAGTTTATCATGGTATATATCCAAGCTGTATTCCTAGGGACAAAGCCTTTCTTTGAATGACACTGATGACCAAGGGACATGGACTGTGAATGATATGCATGACCAAAGGACATGGATGGTAATTGACCCAGATGACCAAACATCTCCCCATAGCATATCTTGTAGTTAGCAACTTGCACATCCACAGTCACGTATATATTACATGCAAATTAATATATTTACTTTGTTTTCACACCTAGTGTCAGAGCAAATTCCCCCACTCCCGTGATGTACTGTCCAGACCCCCCCCCCATGACCTCCTTTGTAGACTGTACCCTCCCTTCTAGAAATTTCAGAATAGTCCTTGATACTAGGATATGTGCAAGCGATGGAAGATCTGCATGTGCCCCCTGCTCACTTCGTCAGAATGTGTCTCCTTGATTCCAGAAGGAAGTGGACATTGCACCACTTGTTGCCATACTGAGAGGAGACAGGCAGTAGCTGCACAGTCTCCCTCTCTTTAACCAAATCACAGAGACAGACCTGGGTAGTTTGCATTGTAAATGAAAATCCAGACTATTTACCAGTGGGCATCCCAAATGCCCATTTTTACAGAAAGCATTGTTTTTGAATGAAGAGTATTTGCATGCAGTGACATCATTTTTGATTATATTAAGTAAAATGGAACAAGACAAAAGCCCCACCTCCATGAAAGCAGAGTTAAATTCTGCTTCACATTAATTTTTTTAAATTCAAGCTGACTTTGCCTCATGTTGTTTGCACAGGTGATACTGACTAATAAACCATATTTATCTCTAGACAGAGAACAATGGAGGAAAAAATTGTGCCTTCTTGTGTCATTCCTCAGGTCATTAATGTCCATCCAATAATGCCTTTGTCATTTGTTGAAAGTTATCTGGCTGCCGTCTACAAAACTTGGATAATATGCTGAAGATAAGTGAAATATTAGCATTATTTATCTATTTTTAATTTTATTTATTGCATTTGGTTACTGGGATTGTCTCACTGGGCCATGCAAAACCCTTTTTAACTGGAAAAAAAACATTTATACAGATGACATAATTAAGCTAGCATGATAATAAGGCAAAAATGCACCTGATAAAATATAGCACAGTTATTTACAGACATACATAATAAACACATCTTACAATGAGGTAAACCACTGCTATACAAATCAGTCAATAAATGTCAAAGCAGTTTTCAATATCTGATGGTTCCAAAGTAGTACTGCCTTCATTATTAGGAAGGTAGATGGAGGTACAGCCATTTGTGGAACAAGTGAAATTGAAACTTAGATTAAGAGGGGGAATGTAATTGGAGTAAACTAATCACGAGTGATAATAAGAAGGACAGAGGAATATGCAAGGAGAAAGTGTAGATAGAATAGCAATTAGTCAGCCAGTTGGGATTGAACATCAACATAATCTAGCATTTAGGAGATGCGTATCAAGGCTTCTCGTAAAGATAAGCTTCTTGTCTATTTCCATCAACAATGGATTGGGTATAGTATTCCATAGGAGACATAACTCGAGTAGAAAACATCCCCTGTTGAGTTCTGGGATTTAGATTGTTGAGCCAGGAATTTAGCTTTAGAATGGAGAAGTCTGGTAGAGTTATACCACTGCAGGAGGGTATGCTAGGAATGGGATTCATCTGGGTGGTAAAGCATGGATGTGCATTTTTTAGCTGAAGGAATTTAACATAGCTTAGGAATTCCATCCAGTTTATGTTTGAGTACAAGGCAGTGACGGGATCTGATAAGTAAATTAGCTGTGAATTTGGCAATGTTACTACTGTAGCAATGTTTAAGCTTCCCTAGGAGACTGTTGCGTAGGTTAGTGAGAAGAGGAACAGCATATAGGGGTGTTGGCAGGAGATAAGCACGTGCAATAGATTTACGACCTTCACCAGTGTGAAACAGTTTGGCTCTGTATAAATCGCCAAGCCTCTGGTGAGGTTTTCTTACCACATTACTTACATGAATAACAAACTTGAGATTATCCAACTAAGTCAGTGCTGGAAACTTGTTCAATTTTAATATTTCGAGCAGAGGAAATATTAAACCTATTTAAGTTTTGGGAACTGGTTTTAGAGAGGAAGAGCATCAGTTTATAATTTTTAAAATTATGTGTAAGGTAATTATTATCTATCCACTGTTTTACTGCTGAGTAGGATTTTTTTTAGTAGCTGTGCTAAGGAAGGGATGGAGCAAATGATTGTAGCATCATCTGCATATTGAATTATAGCAGCGTAAAGCTTATAAATATATATATATATATATATATATATATATATATATATGTGTGTGTGTGTGTGTGTGTGTGTGTGTGTGTGTGTGTGTGTGATATATATATGTGTGTGTGTGTGTGTGTGTGTGTGTGTGTGTGTGATATGTGTGTGTGTGTGTGTGTGTGTGTGTGTGTGTGTGTGTGTGTGTATATATATATATATATATATATGTGTGTATGTGTGTGTATGTGTGTGTATCTCTCTCTCTATCTATCTATATATATATATATATATATATATATATATATATATATATATATATATATATATATATACATATGTTGAATAGCAAGAGTCCAAGAATGGACCCTTGGAGACACCTAAAGCAACTGGGAGAGGAACAAGTGTTTTGGTGTTTTGCCATCTTACTGCTTGTATGGAGTTACTGTGTTATATTATTATATCCTGAACCATGATTATGTTGTTTAAGGTAAGTCAAGTTCTGCTAGGGTTTGAATCAGTTTTGGGTGTGGAACAGTTTGGAGAGTCCAAAACAATAGCTGAGACCAGTTTGCCAGCATTATGATGTTGGTTAACCTTGTCTAGAAATGACAGCAGAGCAGAAGTGGTGCTATGGTGGGGGCGTAGCCCATGTTAGGTAGAAGGGAGGACATTATTGTTGAGTAGATACTGAAGGATTTGAGAGTGCGCAGTATGGGTCGATAGTTACTTAACTAAGAGTTTCCTGTCTTATGTAGTGGTATGATGTATGATTGTTTCCATATTTTGGGAACATATGACTCAGTAATACATCTGTTTATGAGGATGGAGAGTAGAAATGCCAAGGCCCTAGCAGCTACTTTGATGTACTCTGTGGAGCTTTTTCAGTGGATACAGCAGGAATGATTTTAATGTAAAACTGCTTGTCTGAGGTAGATTTTTAGGCTGATCATAACTTGTTTGACAATTGTGGATCTACCTGATATAGTTGCCGTGTTGATGAAGTGGGACTTAAAGGAGTTCGCTATAGTGTTGTCAGTATCAGTTGACATAGGAATATTTTTTTTGTCAGGTAAAGGAGGTTATTAATAGTGGACAATAAAGTTTTTGGATTACTCTGGGAAGTGTTCTGAATGCTTACATGGTATTTGTTGTACTTTTTACAAGTTTATTTTCTAAGTCAGTAGAGATCAGTAGGTCTGGCAATTTGGAAGAGTTCTGTTATTCTGCCAGACTTTCCACTCTTTGCCTCTAAGCCTCATGACTTCTTTAGTGGTGTGTTTTAGCCAGGGTGCATATTTAGATTTTATGTGTAATTTCCTAGGTGGTATATACTCATTTAGTGAGTTTAGGAAGATATCATTAATTGGGATAGCGGCCTTACCTAGGTGTAACTGTTCTAAGCAGTGACAGTTAACCTGATAAAAGGCATTGGAGAAAGAATCAGCACTGTATTTATTGTGGTTTATACATAGCTTATAGTGATGAGAATTTGATGGTCTCATACGTTCTAATGATAAAAGTGGGGTGGTGATCACTTAGAAAATCAGGCAGAGTATCCGAATGAGTGATTATATGGGGGGTCTGGAGGTGGCAGTAAGTATCAGGTCCAAACCTGATGTCGAGTTGCAGTGCCTGGTTGGAGTGGTTATGAGATAAAAGAAATTATAAAGATGTTTTTAATCACTTAAGACATATATACAGATACATTAATAGAAAATAAAGAAAACTTGTGTGCAGTGTACATTCTTTATAGCAACTGTCATTCACTCCAACATTAGAAAAAATTGAATTCCTGCCTTCCCTTAAACCTCACTCCTCCTCCTCCTGAACATTATTATGCACGTATTGTTTCCACAAATTCCATTTATTTCTACGTAATTTGCTCATTCTTTTTCTAAAGATCTCACTTTCCATTCTTACAGCACTTCAATTACAGCTGGTTTAGATTTTGATTTCCATTTTCTAGTAATTGTCTTTTTAGCAGCCAATAATCTTAAACTTAGTAGGGCCTTACTTTGTCTAAGCCATTCTGTTTCCATATATCTCAGCATAAAAGAACCATTTCCTTTGTTAAACTAATTTACTTCTCCCAACATTTCTGACAAAGTACTGTACAGGAATTTCTAAAAATGTATCAACTTTTTACATTTCCAAAGAATGTGCTCTCAGGTGTCCCTCTTTTTTTCAATGCAGCTGCTTTTACTCACGGCTTCAGCTTTGGTACAATGAGTGAATATATCAACTCAAGTAACAAAAGGTTGGAAAAATAGAAGAAGCTTTAACTAGCTATTCAGATGAACTGATACAACTGCAAAAGTCAAAGGCTGAACTGAAAAAAAGGCTTCCTGAGTATGAGACATTCTGACAGAGAAGTCTGCAGGGAATTTTTAAAGTCTGCCAAATCATTACAGTCCCAGAAATATGTTCCCAATTACTTCTTTTTTCCCCATCACACCTCCAACATTTGCAATCTACCTGAGGAAAAATTCTTTGGAGCCTGCTTGGGGTATAAAAATACCTAGGCAAACACTTCCAAGCAAAGATACTAAATCTTCTAGACTTCGTTGCATATTTTGGGAGCCAAAAATACAACCTCTCATTGTTTCTTTGTACATTGCTTATCCAATCTCTCTTTCCAGTCCTTTCTAACCTCCTCTTATTGATTCCTATAGTTATCATGCAATCAATATTTTCTATGCCCTACCAATTATCCATTTTTTAACAGTAGCGTCTGTTCTAGATCCTACTAAATACTCTACCAGTGCTGGTCTTTCACTTAGCATCCCTCTATTCCTTTCTCTTTGCATTTATTCTGATATCACTCACTGATAGGGAAGGCAATCTCTAGCCTACAGTCCAAATGTATTCTTGGCCTTTTCCCATTCTCACCTTTCCCTCTCTAAATATTTATTCCCAATGCCTTGGTTCCTTTGCCAGTTTTCTCCAGTAAATTCCAGCCCCCTCTTGCCTATCCTTAGCACCCCTAATTGCATTCATCCCTATCGGTAGAATCTCCTTTCTCCATTCCAGTGTTGGCTTGGTTCTTAGAATACTTTCTGCTATTTTATGATTATAATATTCTGCATGTCTGTTGCTATTCTCCTTAAGGATCTGTGTCCACAATCCCATTATTTCCTCATTTCTTGGATTACACCCCTCATTTCTTGGATTACACCCCTGCTTCATCATCATCTCTTTCCACTTTGAATTTTAGCTTTCTGCTTATGTTATGTATATGATCCTTAACCATGTAGCTCTGAAATATCCCTTCAAATTAGGTAATCCCAAACCACCCTGTTCTATTGGAAGTCTCTTCCCAAGTATCCTTAGTTAACATAACAGTGTCTTTTTTAACTCATACTCCTGAGTACTTCATTTTATCATGTCCCCATAAATATGGGTATTGCCGAACCAATGTGTGGGTACTTAGTTTACAGCTATTGCCTTTGTTTTATCTTCATTAATTTTGTATTAAAGACTTGAAACTGTCTCAGAAGGTTCCGCAACACTGAAATGTTCTTTTTCTGGTTTTATCAGGTACAAAATAAATCATCTGTAAATAAAGCCAACTTTTCTTGATTACCAAACCAATTATATCCTTGAATTTCTGAGTCCCTTATTTTCTTTGATAATGGTTCTAAATAAAATACAAATAGTAAAGGGGAAATGCTAAAACAGAAGTTATCAGAGAGGAATCTCCCCCACCTTAATATTTGCTTCTGATCCCTCATATATCATCCTAATTAACCTTATTATTGTGTCAAGGAATGCAAATGCTTCCATTGCTGTGCTCATAAAATCCCAGCTTATTCTGTCGAATGCTTTCTCAGCATCAAGGCCCACCAACAACAGTGGTATTGTCTTATGTTTTAATTCCCTCTGGATCATCACTGTTCTACTAATGTTGTCAAATGTTTGCCCCCCCCCCACAAAACCACATCAATCCATACCTAAAAATGTAGAATCATCCAAATAAATATGCCACTGAAGAAGGAGAACCTTTTATGTCATTACGCTATTTTGTCCAAAACAGGACTTCTTCAGAATAAACCACTTAAGTGAAGAGAATGAGATACCTCAGAGGACAGAGACAACTACAGTAATTAGGAACTCAGTCTATACATACTTAAATGAGAATATGGGACCATAATAAATTTATACTGCCAAGTTTACAAAACTTCAGACTTCAACAATAATCCAAAAGATGCAGCTTTCACCTGTGTCACCAGGAACAGTAGAAAAAACAAAAAAACTGTTTGCAACTAAAAGCTGTTTATTGTGCGTAAAACAAACAAGCTAATAGGGGATTAATTAGTAGAACAGTCCCAGAGGCTCCCTTCACTCTGGAATAAAATCCCAGTCCAGGTTAGGCAGAGTCCCTCATTGACTCTCTTCAAGAGGAATCTTGATGAGTGGATGGGAGATCGTAGGTTTACCCTGGGTATCACTTCTGTGTCACTGTTAGATGAGGTACAGTATACTAACCTCGAAAAAGGGCATAGCAAAATAAATTTAAAATGGGTGGCGAAAGCCAAACACATTCTGGCTAGGGTTATAAATGCCCTAGGGCAGATAGCCTAGTATGAACCTATGAACCTATAACCTATGAATAAAAGATTAGCTTTTTTGGGACCTGAAATTAAGCTGTTACTTAGTGTGCAGCCATCTTGGAAGTCCATAACCAAGTAGGCTTGAAAAAATAATTCTAAATGATGAAAGCCATGAAAATGCTGAGTTTCTTGCATCTGCAAAGATATTTTCTATTGTTTTTTTTTCTATTAGCAAATGTTCTCAGACTTCTTTGACGCTCTCTGAGACATCTACAGCTGAAGGTGTTTTACATTCGGTAAATTCAACTAGTTAGCTTTTTTTTCTCTCATTCCTGACTGCTTCTACATGGAGATGAGCTGCTTGTAAGTGCAACCAACTAAACTTTTTTTTAAACAAAAAACATCTTTATTAAATTATCATGTATGACACAGACAATCTTACACTTGTATAAATGAAAAGCAAATCATACTGACACAATTTTAGTTGCAAACATTATACATTACAGACCTCGAGACCATATAATTGCAAATATTAAACATAATTTCTAATCTATCCAGTCATTGTCAGTTAAGTATTACATAGCTCATTCAACTCCTGCCTTCTTTTAAACCTTGTTCCTCCCCTGCATGTATTGTTCCCACAATTCCCATTTATTTTTTCCTATGTAGTTTGCACTTTCTATTTCCCAAAGATCCCAATTCCAGCTGCTTTATCTCCATTACTAAATTCACTGCTTCTAGTAAAGTTGGTTTAGACTTTGATTTAATTTTCTAATGATTGCTTTTTTTGGCAGCCACCATAATTAGACTCAGCAAGGCTTTATTATGTATAGGCAATTCTGATTGTGTATTGTAGCTCAAAAAAAATATTTCCTTAGTTACACCAGTCTGCTCAAACAGTATCTCTGACAAAGCAGTCTGCAGGGAAGCTTTAAAGTCTGCAAACTCATTATACTCCTAGAAAATATGTTCCCAGTTATCTCTTTTTTTCCCATCACACCTCCATCATTTGCTGTCTACCTGAGGAAAAATTATTTGGAGTCGACTTGGAGTATAAAAACAGCTATGTGAACACTTCCAAGCAAAAATCCTAAATCTTCTCGACTTTGTTGCATATTTGGGAGTTATACATATATCTCCCCGTTGTCTCTTTGTGAATTGCTTATCCAGTCTCGCTTTCAAATCTTTTCTAAGCTCCTCTGATTGATTCTTATAGTTGTGCAATATTTTATATGCTTTACTAATTATTCCTTTTTTACTTTCAGCTTCTGTTCTAGATTCTATTTAAACCTCTACCAGTGCTGGCCTTTCATTTAGGACCTCCCTATTTCTTTCTCTTTGCCTATACTCTGATATCAATCCTTGATAAGGAAGGCAATATCTAACCTGCAGTCCAAATAAATTCTTACCGTCTTCCTATTCTATTACCTTTCCCTTTCTAGTTATTTGCTCCAAATACCTTGGATCCTTTGCCAGTTTTCTCCAATAAATATGTATCCCTAATTGCAGTTATCCCTATTGGCAGAATCTCTTTTCTCCATTCCTGTGCTGGCTTAGTTCTTAAAACACTTTCTGCCACTTTATGAATATAATATTATTTATGATTATTATCATTCTCCTTAAGGGTCTGCATTCAATATCCCAGTCTCTCCTTGTTTCTTGAGCTTCTCCCCTGTGTCATCATCCCTTTCCACTTTGAATTATAGTTTTCTGCTTGTGCTATGTATAAGAGCCTTAACTGTGATGCTCTAAAATTCCCCTTCAAATAAGATAATCCTAATCTGCCTTGTTCTATTGGAAGAAACAGCTTATCCCACTTGGCCCTTGCTGTCTTCCCCTCCCAGATAAAATCCTTCAACTGTTTTTTAATTGCTATCCACAACTTCTCCTATGGTTGATAAAAAAATATGCCTGACCTGTGTATAAAACTAAAGGGACTAAAACATTTTAACTGCTTGTATCTTACTATCCATATCCATATAACAAAGCCTACAGTTTCTCAGTTTGTTTAGTCTCCTCCCACATATCCTTAGCTGCCACAATGGAGTCATTTTTAATCCATACTCCTAAATATTTCATTTTATCATGTCCCCATAAATATAGATATTGCTGGACCAATTTGTTTTGGGGTACATTATTTACTGCTATTGCCTTTGTTTTAGCTTCATTAATTGTGTATCCCAAGAAGATTTGAAACTGTCTCAAAATGTTCTATAACACTATAATGTCTCTTTCTGGTTTTGTCAGGTATAAAATAATATCATCTGCAGACAGAGCCAGCTTTTCTTGACTACCATGCCAATTATATGCTTGAATTTCTGAGTCCCTTATTTTCTTTGCCAATGGTTCTAAATATAATGCAAACAACAAAGGGGAAAGAGGACACCCCTGCCTGGTTCCTCTACTCAAGCAGAAATTATCAGAGAGGATCCCACCCACTTTAATTTTTACCTCTGATCCATTATATATACTCCTAAGCAACATTATAATTTTATCAGGAAAAGCAACTGCTTCCATTGCTGTGCTCATGAAGTCCCAGCTTACTGTGTCAAATGCTTTCTCTGCATCAGCAGTGGTATTTTCTTACATTTTGCTTTCTTCTGGATCATCAGTGTTCTGTTAATATTACCAAAGGTTTGTCTATCCTCCACAAAATCATGTTGAGCCATATCTACCAATTTTGGCATCATGTTTGCCATTCTTTTAGCCATTATAGACATGAACACTTTATAATCATGGATTAGTATTGAAATGGTTTGACGGATCTTTACCCTCTTTAGGTATTACAGTTACCACTAGTTTCTTCCAGGATGTTGGTACTTCTCCACTGAAAATACTGTTAAACAAAACCTTCCAGATCTTTATCAGTATTTCCCTCCTAGCTTCCAGACCTACACAGGAATACCATCTATTCCTGGGGAATTTCCTGTAGATTAGTTATACATCACCATTTTTATCTCCTCTCCTATCCTAACTGCTAGTAATTGAGCCTCATCTCCCTCTAACCTTGGCACATTTAATTATAGGTTCATAGGTTAGTACTAAGCTAACTGCCCTTGCGAGCCATTTTAAGCCTAGACAATTATCCCTTGTGAGACTCAAACCCTGTACCTTGTGTTTGTAAAGCAAGCAACTTGACTATTAGGCCACCCTCCCAATTCTCCCATAAACATTTCCATTTGTATCTTTACTTGATTCCATATTTCTCTGCTTTATACAGACTTTCATAGAATTTCCAAAATATTTATAATACCTCTACAGGATCTCTTGTTACCTTTCTTGTTATAGGCTCCCTAAGCTTGACGACAGCCCTTTTTACTTTCTGTTTCATGAGTCATTGTGCTAAAAGTTTTTGTGCTCTAGAATTATTATCAAAAACAGTTGCTTGACAGCAATCTTTCTAAACTCATGCACATTATCGAGATAATTCCTTATTTTCTGTTAAGCATTCTGCAGTTGTTTGTGTTCTTGTTCTATCGTATTCCCCTATTTTGAAATACTTTAACATTTGCCAGTCCCTCTAAATAATTTCTGTTACTTCTTAATCATATCTTCAAGTCCTTTATTTCCACCCTTGTTTTAAGACTCCACTTTAATTTAATCTCACACTCTGGCTATATTTTCAGAAGAAATGTCCATTTTCTCTAATAGCTCCTGAATAATTTCCAAAACCCATTCCTTAAATTCCTCTCTTTTCAACAGGAGGGAAAGTGACAGTGTCTCATTTTTATTTCATTACTCTGTGTTTTTATTATAGTTATTATTGGTGCATGATCTGAAATAGTTATTGTGTGAGTATCAAAATCTTCAATTAAATGCATATGTTCCTGTGAAATGTAAATTCTGTCTAGCCTAGCCTAGTTTTTGCTTCTTGGAGAATAACATGTAAATTCACTCCAGACTCCTAGTACTGATTTCACATCTTCCATGCCAAACATTTTCATAAATTTCTTCAAAAATCTACCCCCTTTGTTATATTTTCCCTTCTGGGTCCCACCAGACACATCTTCACTGTTGCAAATCAAATTCCAGTCCCCACCTATAAGTAATATTCCTTGCTGAAAGCTGATTATTTCTTCCAGAACTTTCTTAAGCTCCATTATAGCAGTTTTAGGTGGAATATAAATAAATGCCAGTGTAATCCTCCTCGCTTGCCAGTAGCATCTTAGCATTACAAAATTTGCCATTGTGTTTTCTTCCCTCTTCTGTCAGTATTGGAGCTCCTCTTGCAATTAATATAAGTACTCCTATTTTTTTCCCCAGATATTCTGCTGAATAACCATCCTGAAAACCTTTCTTTATCAAATTCACATGTTCATTTCTTTCCAGGTGTGTCTCCTGTAGCAAAGCTATTTGCCCTTTACATTTTTTAATATAGTTCACTACTCTTTCTTTTTGTATTTAACTGTGAGACTATTTAGGTTTAAAGACATTACAGAAACAGCATTTTCTTATATAGTTATTGTTCCCACCTTTTATGTAGAACTGCTTTTTTGTTAAATGTGTAGTTCCAACTTTTATCTTATATGCATATATTGTTTGGCAGCTTAGTCTTTTATGTTGTGTCTTTCGGCTTTTCCCGGTTAGGGGTCGCCACAGCGGAAACTCCGGTCCGCTAATGATTGGCAGTAGATTTTTACGTGCCGAGTTGCCGGCCCTGATGCACAACCTTCAACGAAGGAACGCCCATTCACGCATGTCTCCACACAGAAGACGCTCTAGCTGAGAATCGAGCAGGACAACGTTTTACTGTGAGGCGACAATGCTACCGCAGCACCACCACTGCAGAGCTTAGTCTTTTATACAGTTGCTTAATGTCATATCCATTTTAGCCTATGTCACATCTTACAAATTTTTTTTGTTTTATTGAAACCCGAAAAACAAAATAACAAACACCCCCAATACCCCCTAAAACCTATTAACTTAATAATAATGTACAAAACTATATACATCTTCAAAATTTGAAGTTTTAACTTCCTAATAAGAACAAAAGTTCTAAACTGATAGCCACACAAACAAACTAGAGTTAATCAAAAAGAAAGGTTATTGATGCTAAGGCATATGGCACAGCCTGTGCTTTTAGTTAGTGCTGTCTGTTTTGTCTTATCTTTATAGATGAGAAAAAGTATAGTTGTGCAAAATCTTACCATAACCTTAGATGTCCTTCTCTTCTATATGCTGCAGTAGCCATTACATGAGGGACTCCGCCTCCAGTTGACTCATATGTCAAGCCATTATACCAAAGATAAATGCTACTGTGAAGGTACGTGCGACGGCCCTTATCACCCAAGGTACGTCGGGTATAAAGTGGACATCAGCACGCACCTATCTCAGAACTGAATGCCACCGGGTACCAGCCTGAAGGGAGTGAGTACCCAGGAGTCAGACAAGCATCAGGGGGGAAGGCAAGGTGGGAAACTATACTGCAGCATATAGAAGAGGACATCTAAGGTTATGGTAAGATTTTGCACAACTATTCTATGTCCTTCTGTTCATATGTTGCAGTATCCATTACATGAGGGACTGTGCCAAAGCTCATGCTACAGTAGGAGTGGGAGAAGGAACAGAGGTATTTTTCACTAAGCCATGCAAAATAGCCCTGGAAAAACCTACTCTGAACCTGGAGTTGACATCCGACTTGTAATGTTTGGTGAAAGTGTGGACAGGTGACCATGTACAGCCTCTAAAATGGCAGCTGTATCCAAGCCTTTAAAGAAAGCTCCAGAAGAGGACACAGCCCTAGTGGAGTGTGCCTTCACTGGGAAAGGAAGCTTCTTACCACTGGCTGTGTAGCAGAAAGTAATGGCTCTAGAGATCTATGATATACTGTTATACCAAAGATATATGCCGTTATACCAAAGATAAATGCTACTGTGAAGGTATGAGTGGATAGGTAACAGAAAATACACCCCTGGGATCACTTCATTGGCTCTGCTTGACAGAGGAACAGTTATTTAATCAATGGGGTGGCGAAAGCCGACACACTCTGGCTAGGCTTATAAATGCCCTCAGGCCGATAGCCTAGTATCTACCTATGAACCTATGAACCTATAAAGAAATAGCTTGCTTAGAAACAGGGTGTCCCAGGGGTCTTGGGTGATAGGAGATAAAGAGATTGATTTTTGTATGGATTTGGTCTTAGCCAAGTAGTATCTTAGTTGTCTATGCAAAGAAAAAAAGCGAAACAAATTCCACCAAACTCCAAGAAAAAGGATGCGGAAGACTCGACTGCTAAACCACCTCAAATTTAATGTTTGTGGATAACAAACCACACAGCACGAACACAAAAAATAAAATTTTGCTTATACCAAAACATGAACGCCTTCCTAGTACAAGCGTTTTCGTCCAAATGGACTTCATCAGATAACACATTAAACAGTCACATACATCTGATATACACAATTAAAAATATATTAACCAATCAATTGTCAAAATATCTTTCAAATCATCAAATCAAGCCTCAAAACTAATTAATAATTCATTATGTTATGCTCTCGTATTAATTGTTTTTAATTTACATAAAATTCATTATAAACTTGTTAAAAAATGTTATTAAAAAATGTTATTAAAAACTGTTCCTTCATATTAAATATTCTATTAAATATTCTAATAAATAAATTAAAATGTTATTTATTAAAAACAATTATTTCATACAGAAAGAGGTTTTAAACCATTACATAGTGTTTTATATTGACTTTAGTGCCATCTGCTGCCAAGTACATGTAAGCACACCTTTTTTGTTTTTTGTTTTTTGTTTTATACCTTGGCAGATCTCATTTTTAAAAGGGGCAGAATGGATATGTATTCATTTAATCCAGGTGATTTATTAGCTTCCAAGGTCACCTGCCACCACAGTTCCCTGTAGGCTATAATTTCTTCCCAAGGACCCCCTCTAATGTCCCACTTCACTTGATCTAGGACAAAGAACTGAAATTTTGCATCTGGACAGGTCTTTAAATGCCTAAATAGGGCATTCGTTTCTTTTTCTTTTTTCACTTCATACATATGCTCGTATATGCATCTCTTCAGGGTTCTTTCAGTCTTTCCCACGTAAAATGATGGACATTTTATACACACTGCCAAATATACTAACCCCCTGGATTCACAGTTGTAGTACCCTTTACTATTCACCCATTTTTCTCTACTTTCTATAAATATTTTTCTTTGTTAATTAGGTACTCACATTGTCTACATTTTCCGCATTTGAAAGTTCCCTTTTTTGGTCTTGCTCCCTTTGACCTTTCCATACTATTCTTAGTTTTTTCCAAAATTCCTTTTATGCATATAGTATTTTTGAATACTACCCTAGGGGAATATTCGGGTAACCCTTCCAAATCAGTTAATGCCCTAAACCTATCCCATTCCCTCTGAAACACAGTTCTTATATTTTTATTTAATAAATTGTATTCAAGGACAAGTGATTGCTGAAAATTTTCTTCTTCTTGTTTCCCTTTGTTACTCCTTTCGTCCCTTTTGCCTAAAATTGGCCCAAATCTATCTTTTCTTCCTTTTTCTACCTCTTCCCTTAAATTTTTAACAAATTCTACTGGATACTCCCTGCCTATAAACATTTTTTCCAGTAAATCACATTCCTTTCTAAATTTATCGTCCTTACTTGTCATTCTGGACCCCCTTACAAATTGTCCTTTCACCAGGTTTTTCTTAGTATATAATGGATGGACACTATCGAAATGCAAAAAAGAATTTACATATGTAGGCTTTCTATAAACACTTGTTTCAAAGCTATTATTTTCCAAGGTTATTTCCACATCTAAATATTGGATATTCTTATCCGAATAATTAAAGGTAAACTTTAAGAACTCTGTAGTCTGTCCTATGTATTTAACAAATTCATCTAATTTATCTAAGCCACCCGTTCAAAAAATTATAATGTCGTCAAGGAACCTCTTGTATAAAGTCCAATGTTCGACATATATTGAGTTTAACAGGTATTGTTCCTCCCAGTTAGCAAGAACTAGGTTAGCAAAGGTAGGTGCACAGGCTGCACCCATTGCTACTCCTTGTAGCTGTTGAAAAAATTCCCCATTAAAAGTGAGAAAATTGTTTTTTAACAGTAAATCCATTAAGCCTGTGCACACTACCTTTTCTTCATGTGTCAATTTCTTGTTTTTAAAGATTTCATCCTCAAACATTAACATACCTGCCCCATATGGGATGGACCCAAACAAATCAACTATATCTATAGTTACTAAAATTAAATCTTCATGGTATATACCATGATTCAAACATCTCAACAAGTCCAATGAATCTTTCAAAATTGCTTCCTTCTCTACCCATACATGTTTAGCCTTTACATCCACATATTTAGCTAACGTATTAGTTTTGGATCCACCCGCTGAAACAATAGGTCTCAGGGGTGGATCCAAGCTGTTCTTGTGGATTTTCGGAATACCGAATATCACGGGCACCTTTGGCTTATCCACTCTCAAAAATGCTAAAGTTTTGACATTAATAAGGTTTTCATTCATCATACCTTCCAATATATTATCAATTTTCTTATATGCCGTATGAATCTCATTCCTAGACACCACCCCGTATTTTACCTCATCTCGTAGTATTGCATTCATCTTACCTTCATATACAATTACATCCATCACAACGATCCCCCCACCCTTGTCAGGTTTCATCACCCTAATATCATTGTTGGTTTTTAATTCCTCTAACTTATGGTATTCATTCGGGTACAAGTTGTGGTGGGTCCTATGGTATTTCATTGTTTTCTCCTTTTTCCTGATTTCCTTTTCCATAATATTTTCAAAATTCTTTAACTGCATATGAATAGGAGGATTAAATACAGATTTTTTTATTAATTGTTTATCATGCATTGCTTTATCTTTTGAATTTAAATTCATGCCTTCTTTATGGAATAACAACTCTAAATTCATTTTCCTAAGAAAAAGTTTCATGTCAATTAATGTTTGGGTAGAATTACCCTTTATGAGTGGTATAAACTTGAAGCCTTTTTCAAGCAACCTAAAATGATGAAATTCCAGCTCTAACCTACTAAAATTGTAAATAGTAAACCCATCGGAAGTATACCTATTGCCATTCACTTCAATATTTTTACCCATCACCATTCCTTGTTCTATGTCTTTTAAACTTGATTCAATACTTCCTGATATCCCTGTATCCATTTTTTCATCCTTTTCTGCGTTACTACTAGTTGCAACCTGTAAAATATTTCTTTTAGGACTGGGGGTCTCATTTACATATATCTCCCCCTTCCCCTTCTCCCCCCCCACTTGTGAAAATTTGGATGAAGTCCATTTGGACGAAAACGCTTGTACTAGGAAGGCGTTCATGTTTTGGTATAAGCAAAATTTTATTTTTTGTGTTCGTGCTGTGTGGTTTGTTATCCACAAACATTAAATTTGAGGTGGTTTAGCAGTCGAGTCTTCTGCATCCTTTTTCTTGGAGTTTGGTGGAATTTGTTTTGCTTTTTTTCTTTGGTTAGTACAATTGTGATATGGAAGTGGAGACCGAGGTGAAAACCGCAGGAAACAGTGACAGTGGCCAGTCGAGGAAGCTCATTGGGCAACTAACCGAGCTTATTGATTTGCTTACGCCCTTGTGTAAGACTTTGGTGAACAAGGAAGCAGAAACAACGTGGAATATGGTGGATGTGCAAGGAAACAACGCGTTTTTGGGTCAAAGAAGTAAGCGGAAGAGAGATAGAAAGAGCGCTGAAAGAGCGAACGAAGAGAGTGAGGAACCAAATGGTAGCAGGTTTAATCCTGGGGACACTCCAGTGATTTTTTGTGATGACCCAGAGGAAGTGAGATTTGACTTGTTCAACAAAAGTCAAGCACAGCAAAGCCGTGCTTTTACAGGTACTGTTAATCCAAGCAAACCTATTGAAATAAATGACTGGCTAAAGAAGCAGTATTTTTTTAACATTAATGAGAACACCCCCTTGTGTGGTGTAAATACAGACTCTTACAGTAAAAAAGTGGACAATATGTACAAATTAATGCACAAGTACAAAACTATTGTGATAGAAAATGCATATTTAACTGAATGTTTGAAAAGGGATATAGTACCGAAAGGTCTGAGGACCTGGAAATATCCCAATAATGTACAAATTGGTTCCTTGTTTCACAAGGAATTATTAGTGGTGTTTAACAAATGTGGTTTGGAGATTGTTAAACTCATTATTAAAGAAAATGAAAGAAATTTAGAAAGCCTTAAAACTCAAATAGATGCTCTAGATGTTTTGATTAGAGATGATTTAATTTTTAAAATAGGTACTGAAAGAAAGAAATATTATGAAATACAGGAAGATGTTGATGAAAAATGTAATGTATTAATAAACAGAAAGATGGATAAACTAAAGAGGGACATACACGAGTATGAAAATCAGATTAGTTATCCTAAACTCTCTTTTTATAGGAACAAATACTATTACAACAGTATTGACAATAAGAAGAATGTAGAAAAACCTAAGGAGAAGGATGAAGGTTTTGAGTGGGTTGAAAATGGATATGAAATGGATTTCCCACCCCTCGGGGAGCCTATGAGAGAAAAATGGCCGGAAAAAAGGTGGAATGAAAATTTTCACAAGTGGGGGGGGGAGAAGGGGAAGGGGGAGATATATGTAAATGAGACCCCCAGTCCTAAAAGAAATATTTTACAGGTTGCAACTAGTAGTAACACAGAAAAGGATGAAAAAATGGATACAGGGATATCAGGAAGTATTTAATCAAGTTTAAAAGACATAGAACAAGGAATGGTGATGGGTAAAAATATTGAAGTGAATGGCAATAGGTATACTTCCGATGGGTTTACTATTTACAATTTTAGTAGGTTAGAGCTGGAATTTCATCATTTTAGGTTGCTTGAAAAAGGCTTCAAGTTTATACCACTCATAAAGGGTAATTCTACCCAAACATTAATTGACATGAAACTTTTTCTTAGGAAAATGAATTTAGAGTTGTTATTCCATAAAGAAGGCATGAATTTAAATTCAAAAGATAAAGCAATGCATGATAAACAATTAATAAAAAAATCTGTATTTAATCCTCCTATTCATATGCAGTTAAAGAATTTTGAAAATATTATGGAAAAGGAAATCAGGAAAAAGGAGAAAACAATGAAATACCATAGGACCCACCACAACTTGTACCGAATGAATACCATAAGTTAGAGGAATTAAAACCAACAATGATATTAGGGTGATGAAACCTGACAAGGGTGGGGGGATCGTTGTGATGGATGTAATTGTATATGAAGGTAAGATGAATGCAATACTACGAAATGAGGTAAAATACGGGGTGGTGTCTAGGAATGAGATTCATACGGCATATAAGAAAATTGATAATATATTGGAAGGTATGATGAATGAAAACCTTATTAATGTCAAAACTTTAGCATTTTTGAGAGTGGATAAGCCAAAGGTGCCCGTGATATTCGGTATTCCGAAAATCCACAAGAACAGCTTGGATCCACCCCTGAGACCTATTGTTTCAGCGGGTGGATCCAAAACTAATACGTTAGCTAAATATGTGGATGTAAAGGCTAAACATGTATGGGTAGAGAAGGAAGCAATTTTGAAAGATTCATGGGACTTGTTGAGATGTTTGAATCATAGTATATACCATGAAGATTTAATTTTAGTAACTATAGATATAGTTGATTTGTTTGGGTCCATCCCATATGGGGCAGGTATGTTAATGTTTGAGGATGAAATCTTTAAAAACAAGAAATTGACACATGAAGAAAAGGTAGTGTGCACAGACTTAATGGATTTAGTGTTAAAAAACAATTTTCTCACTTTTAATGGGGAATTTTTTCAACAGCTACAAGGAGTAGCAATGGGTGCAGCCTGTGCACCTACCTTTGCTAACCTAGTTCTTGCTAACTGGGAGGAACAATACCTGTTAAACTCAATATATGTCGAACATTGGACTTTATACAAGAGGTTCCTTGACGACATTATAATTTTTTGGACGGGTGGCTTAGATAAATTAGATGAATTTGTTAAATACATAGGACAGACTACAGAGTTCTTAAAGTTTACCTTTAATTATTCGGATAAGAATATCCAATATTTAGATGTGGAAATAACCTTGGAAAATAATAGCTTTGAAACAAGTGTTTATAGAAAGCCTACATATGTAAATTCTTTTTTGAATTTCGATAGTGCCCATCCATTATATACTAAGAAAAACCTGGTGCAAGGACAATTTGTAAGGGGGTCCAGAATGACAAGTAAGGACGATAAATTTAGAAAGGAATGTGATTTACTGGAAAAAATGTTTATAGACAGGGAGTATCCAGTAGAATTTGTTAAAAATTTAAGGGAAGAGGTAGAAAAAGGAAGAAAAGATAGATTTGGGCCAATTTTAGGCAAAAGGGACGAAAGGAGTAACAAAGGGAAACAAGAAGAAGAAAATTTTCAGCAATCACTTGTCCTTGAATACAATTTATTAAATAAAAATATAAGAACTGTGTTTCAGAGGGAATGGGATAGGTTTAGGGCATTAACTGATTTGGAAGGGTTACCCAAATATTCCCCTAGGGTAGTATTCAAAAATACTATATGCATAAAAGGAATTTTGGAAAAAAACTAAGAATAGTATGGAAAGGTCAAAGGGAGCAAGAACAAAAAAGGGAACTTTCAAATGCGGAAAATGTAGACAATGTGAGTACCTAATTAACAAAGAAAAAATATTTATAGAAAGTAGAGAAAAATGGGTGAATAGTAAAGGGTACTACAACTGTGAATCCAGGGGGTTAGTATATTTGGCAGTGTGTATAAAATGTCCATCATTTTACGTGGGAAAGACTGAAAGAACCCTGAAGAGACGCATATACGAGCATATGTATGAAGTGAAAAAAGAAAAAGAAACGAATGCCCTATTTAGGCATTTAAAGACCTGTCCAGATGCAAAATTTCAGTTCTTTGTCCTAGATCAAGTGAAGTGGGACATTAGAGGGGGTCCTTGGGAAGAAATTATAGCCTACAGGGAACTGTGGTGGCAGGTGACCTTGGAAGCTAATAAATCACCTGGATTAAATGAATACATATCCATTCTGCCCCTTTTAAAAATGAGATCTGCCAAGGTATAAAACAAAAAACAAAAAACAAAAAAGGTGTGCTTACATGTACTTGGCAGCAGATGGCACTAAAGTCATTATAAAACACTATGTAATGGTTTAAAACCTCTTTCTGTATGAAATAATTGTTTTTAATAAATAACATTTTAATTTATTTACTAGAATATTTAATAGAATATTTAATATGAAGGAACAGTTTTTAATAACATTTGTTAATAACATTTTTTAACAAGTTTATAATGAATTTTATGTAAATTAAAAACAATTAATACGAGAGCATAACATAATGAATTATTAATTAGTTTTGAGGCTTGATTTGATGATTTGAAAGATATTTTGACAATTGATTGGTTAATATATTTTTAATTGTGTATATCAGATATATGTGACTGTTTAATGTGTTATCTGATGAAGTCCATTTGGACGAAAACGCTTGTACTAGAAAGGCGTTCATGTTTTGGTATAAGCAAAATTTTATTTTTTGTGTTCATGCTGTGTGGTTTGTTATCCACAAACATTAAATTTGAGGTGGTTTAGCAGTTGAGTCTTCCGCATCCTTTTTCTTGGAGTTTAGTTGTCTATGCACATCCAAGGAGTGGAGGATCCTTTTGCTAGACGATTGTGGTGAAGGGAAGAAAGTAGGCAGACTGATGGCCTGATTGAGGGAGAGTTCATTAACTTCTGTGAGCATGAAGGATGGGTTGGTATGCAGGCAAACCCTGTCCCTATGGAGAACTGTGAAAGGGGGTGAAGCCATGAAGGTTTGCAGTTCAGAGACCCTTCTGGATGAAGTAATAACCACCAAGAGAACAGTTTTCCATGTGCAGTGTTGTAGAGTGGAGTCCTTAGCTGGTTCGAAGGGAGGTAATGTAAACTTTTCCAACATGAATTTAAGGTCCCAAGGAGGAGGGATATGTTTCCTTTGGGGGGCTAATGTGCAGGACTCCTTTAAGAAAAAGCTTGACTTCCAACCTGGAAGCCAAAGGAGGAGTCAAAGGTAAACATGCTGAGATGGCAGATAGATGTGCCTTGATGGAAGAACATGACAACCAGTGTTCATCAATTCACACAGGTAAGATAGAACCACTGGAGGTTCTACAGACAGTGGTTGTAAGTCATGTTTGAGACACCAAGCCAAAAAACATTTCCATTTAGATAGGTAAGATTTTCTGGCAGTGGGTTTTCTGGCCTCCTGCAGAACCTGAAGCACGTCCTCAGTATAAAGGTGTCTAAAGGGAATCAACGCCTTAACACCCACAGTGTTAGATTCAGGGTGGACATCTGAGGGTGTATGAGAGTTCTCTTTTCCTGTGTGAGTAGGTCCATCATGTGGGGTAACTTGTGGTGATTGCCTTTGGCTAGATGATGTAGAAGGGGGAACCAGTGCTGTTTTGGCCAAAAGAGGGTCACCAACAAGATTTTTGGTTGTTTTCTCTGCATTTTCAGTAGAACGTTCTGTAGAATAGGGAAGGGGGGATGCATATGTGAACATCCCCTTGCATGGAAAGGAAAGGAAAGGAAAGAGCATCCATCTTCCATACCTCAGGAGTGTAAATCTTGGTGCAGTAAGTTGGGAGTTGCCTGCTCAAGGGGGAGGCAAACAAGTCTACTTGAGGTGTACCCATTGATGGACCAGGTCCAGAAACACATCCCTGTTTAACATCCATTTGTGAGATTGAGTCAAGGACCTGCTTAGAGAATCTGCCATCACATTCTAGGCTGAAGGGATGCAGATGGTTAGGAGAGACATCTGACTCTGTTGAACAATCTCCCATGCTCACAAAGCCAGTCTGCACAGGATGTTGGACTTTGTGTCCCCCCCCCCCCCGTACCACAGTACTGTGGTATTGTCTGTGTACCATCTCAGCACTCCCAGAAGGAGGTAAACCTTGAAGATTTGTAGGGCAAAGATCAAGGATCTGATTTCCTTGATGTTGAAATGTTCTCTCTGCTGGTAGGGGGTCCATACATCTCTCACTCTCCAGTCTCCAAGAGTTACCCCCAACCCAAGGATGATGCATCCTTGTACAGATCCTGGTTGAGGGAGGGAGGTTGCAAAGGAAGGCATGGATTTTTTGAAATCTGAGCAATCCACCACTCTAGCACTTCAGATAGACAGGGTAAGAAGGAGACCATAAACTCTGGAGGGTGTTGATGGTGTTTCCAGACAGTCCTTAGGAACCACTGAAATTTTCTCATGTGCAATCTTGCCAAGGGTACCATGGGAATGGTGGAAGCCATGAACCCCAAGAGTCTTAGGAACTCCTTGGTTGACAGAGCTTGGAGAGGAAGTAGTTCCTGGAAAATGTGTAGTGAGGTTCTGAATTTTGTCTGGAGGCCATCATTTGCACTGAGAGACTCCTGCATCCTAGAAATACACGGTCCTGGGAGGGGGGGTCAGAGAGGATTTTTGAAGATTTATGGTGAACCCTAGCCATTTCAGCAGGGACATGGCATAGTCCAGGTGCTCCTGCATCAACTGTGGTGACGATGCCTAGATGAGGATATCGTCCAGGTAAGGTAAGAGTTGGATCCCCTGCATTCTGGCAAAGACAGTAACTGGAGCTAGGCACTTTGTGAACACTCTTGGGAGTCATGAAGAGACCCAAAGGCAAAGCACAGAACTGAAAATGTGAGGAACCCACTGAGAAATTAAGGAATTTCCTGAAAAGTGGGTGGATAGAGATGTGCAGTAGGCATCCTTTATGTCTAAGGATACCATGTAGTCCTGAGGGAGGATCAGGAGGAGTAGAGTAGGAAGAGTCAGCTTACAAAAAGAGGGGACCTTGAGAAAGGTGTTCAGATGGGATAGATCCAAAATAGATCTCCATGGACCTTCCTTCCTGGGGACCAAGAACATTTTGGAATAAAATCATTTCCATCTTAGATTTTGAGGTAACTTTTGGATAGTGCCTTAAGAAAGAAGGAAGTGCAAGAATGGGTGAAAGGAAGCCATTTGGTCTCAAGGGGGTTAAGGAGTTCATTTGAAGGAAAGTTTGGAATCCCAGAACATGAAATAACGTTGTTTTATGATAGAAAGGACCCAAGAGTCCTGGGTAATCTGTTTCCAAATGGGAAAGGACAGAGAGAGAGAGAGAGACACACACACAGGGAGAGGGGGTAGCTGGGCTTAGGGTCTGGTAGTCACAGACTACCAGGATTGGCCTGAAAGGACTGCTTTTGGGCTGGTGTGGAGGGAGAAGACCAGGAAGGGGTCTGCTTTCAGGAGTCTTTTTTTTCTCTTTGGAAGACAGGCGTTTGGAAAGCCTTCTCACAAAGGTAGTTCTGGCAGGGTAGTTCCTCCGGAAATGGGAACAGAGGACACAAAAATGTGCCTGTAGTCCTGAAGCTCTTTGCCCTTCTCCTGAAGGGCTTTAAAGAGCTCTGCAGCCACAGAGCCAAACAAGACATTGTTATCTAGGGGTGCATCCATCAGTTTTGCTTTGATATCATCTCACAAAGGCTGCAACCAGAGCCAGGAATATCTCCTAAGTACTAACCCTGAGACAACTGCCCTTGCTGAGGCCTCCACTGCTTCATAATTAGATTTTATAGAGTGCCTGGTGACTTGACTGCTGGAATTCAAAAGGCTAGCAAGTTTGGCCTTATTAGTGGAATCAGGTAATTTACCAAATTGTTTAATGGCATCCGTCAACAGGGCCAAGGAGTATTTGGCCATATGAGTCTGATAATTTATGGCTCTCACAGCTAAGGTGGCAGAGGTATAGACTTTTTTACTGAACCACTCCATAATTCTGCTTTCCTTATCCAAAGGGAGCAAGGAGGTAGAGGGGAGTAGCTTAGTGGTTTTATCTACAGCAACAGATATAGTAGAAGGGCCTGCAGAAGGAGCCTTGTAAAGGAATTTGCATCATCAGGTACTTTATAAAATCTGTCAGGGCATTTAGGTGCTGGGGGTTGGCAGTCTGGTGATTTGATGCAGCCAGGAAGGCATCCAAAAATGCCGGAAGGACAGGGGAACTGCAAACGGATTACGGGACTCCATTTGTAAGACGTAGTACCTCTTCTGAGTCTCAGAAACCTGACTGCAGTCTCATTTTAAAAAAGTACTTTATTTGAACAATGGTCTCCCCAAAGGTGTTGTCTTCCCCAGGGGAATCAGTTCCATTGGACTCCTCCTCTGGGGAAGCATACCCCAGTGGAGAAGCAATCTGAGAGGTGTAGGTAAGGGATTTATCCCCTGAAGATTCCTTATCCTTGGAAGAAATATCTGCCAAAGGGCTATTCCTAGGAGTGGAGCTTGAGGGGGCCTGGGCAGGAGCAGATGTCTGGCATAAGGCTATGAAAGCATTAAAGAGGCCTTGGGTAAAGGCCTGCCAGTCAGGAACTTGATCAGATTGCATGGTCTGTCGAGTAGGCGTGATATGCCCAGTCTTTTGTTTTTAATTTTTAGGGGCCTCCAATGTAGGGGTTTCTAAGATACGGCGGAGTGTCGGAAGTCCAGACATCGGGCATCATTCCACAATGTCCGAGAGGATGCCTTCATGGACTATGATTTGGGATATTCCACGTGGGCCTTTGGAGATAATAAGCCATGGTCCCCCCCCCCGGCACCCATGTTGGATGCCTGCAATTCCCACTGAGACATGCTGGCAGTCTCCTTAATGGCTTCCTCCTGGGTACCCATCAGCAGAGGGTCTGCTGGTTCCAACTCAGCCTCCGGGCCTTCATCGGCCTCGAGGGGTGGTCAGAACAAAATGCGCAGTTGTAAGTTCAGGCTGAGGCTTCTTGGCCTTTTTGCTCAGTGGCTTCTCTGAAGGTCCCAACATCGGGTTCATGTCTCTACCCAAGCACTTTAAACGCTGATTCTTTAAATATAGTTTAAGGGCAGCAAGTCGGCCTCTAAGGGTTTTTGGTACAAAGGCCTTACAGATCACGTAGGATGTGTGGTCGTGGCCTGGGCCTGGACAGAATAAACAGCTTGTGTGAGTCTTTGTGCGAAATCTGCCTTCCACAATGACACTTGCCTTTTCTACCTGACATTAACCCACAACAACACAGTAGCAAGAAAAGTTAACAAAAAAACCCTATGGGGTACTTATTTGAGTATAGACAAAGCATAAGGTCACTTTCCAAGGTGAGCGATGACTGGAGCTGGCAGTCAAACAGGCGGCAGAAAAGTTCTGAGGTAGGTGCGTGCTGACGTCTACTTTATACCAGATGTCTGTTTATGGCCAACTTACGCCGAGTGATGTGGGTACCTTCACAGTAGCATTTATCTTTGGGATAACGACTGGACATATGAGTCAACCAGAGGCGGACTCCCTCATGTAATGGATACTGCAGCACGTGAATAGAAGGACGTCACTTGAATATTTTCAGTAAACACATTCTCCAATCCATTTCTCTTTATCAGATTGTGTTCTAGGGACATGCAAACCAGACACAAAACTGCTAAGGATATATTGTTTACAAGAAAAAAGCCTTATAATATTCAATATTCTTTTACATTTACTTGCTTTCTATTAAAACTTGTTGCTGGATAAAGCAAAGTGGCTTAACCTGCTCATACCTCTGCAAGCATAAGAAAAAGCACACAATTTTTTTCTTTTGTCATGTTCTCTTAATCAGACATTTCTTTTTTTTTTTTTTTTACATTGCAGTGCCTACATATCTTAAAGCTGAAAAAGTGAAAAAAAGATAAGGGAGAAACAGAAAACAAACAAAAGCACCGGTTTATATTAGTATCCCCATTACCTTTAAAAATAACTGAGAAAACTTTCCTTCATAGCTTGCAAAGAAAGTCATGCACCACTAAAATAGTACCATTAAGAAAAACATTGTTTTACTTACAGTTAACTTTCTCTATCCTCTTCCCCTCTCCCAAGTATTATTCTGAAGATTAATGACATGGAGTAGGGCATATGCTTTAGAGTACCCTATGCATTTGACAAAGTCCACAAAAATCCACTATTTCCAAATCCTGCTGTTCTACCATGTTTCATTTCTTGTGGAATTTCTGGACATTCTGAACTCATTCTATGGCAGATTTGAGGGGGAAGAACAACCTGGAGGCTACAAAGCTACCCACTGGTCAGAATGAGACAGGGCTCAAACTTAACCCTGGAGAAGTGAGAAGCCAACTTAAGAAAGTAAACTCCAGGAAGGCTGCAGGCTCTGATAACATTCTGGGCAAAGTATTAAGAGATTACGCAGCCCAACTGTACCTAATCCTTACTGATATTTTTAACCTCGCTGGCTCTTGAAAGAGTGCCAGCGTGCTTTGAGGTAACTAATATAATCCCACTGCCCAAAAAAGCCAATCCTACTTGCTTAAATGACTACAGACTGGTGGCACTAACCTCAAATGTCATGAAATGCCTTGAAAGGATAGTAAAAAAGCATCTGTCAAAAGCTCTGCCACTAACTTTCAACCCTCTACAGTTTGCTTATCGGCCAAACAGATCCACTGCAGATGGCATTTCAGTACCTCTCTCTGGAACATCTTGAAGAGAGGAACAACTATGTCAGGCTGCTGTTCATTGATTTTAGTCAGCATTCAACACAGTGGTTCCGATGCAACTCATAGGAAAATTAATTAACCTTGCCATCAACAAGAGCCTCTGCAACTGGATCCTTGACTTCTTGACTGGAAGACCACAGAAGACATGTGCTGGTAACAACACATCAGGTATCATTACACTCAATACTAGTGTGCCTCAAGGGTGTGTACTTAGTCCTCTGCTATTCACCATCCTTACCCATGACTGCTCTGCAAAATTTCCCAATAACCATATCATCAAATTCGCAGATGATACCACTGTAGTGGGTCTCATAAGGGATGACAATGAGAGGTAATACAGGAATGAAGTCAGCTCTCTGATCAAATGGTGCAAAAATAATAACTTCGATCTGAATGTAAACAAAACTAAAGAAATTATCATTGACTTCATAAAAAGACCAGCCATTGACTTGTCACTTGAGATCAATAGTGAGCTGGTAGAATGACTACAATCTACAAAGTCCATGGGGGTACACATCTCAGAAGACCTCTCTTGGTTCGTGAACACAGGCCAGATAATTAATGAAGCTCACCAATGCCTGCATTTCCTGAGAAGGCTCAAAAGAGCAAAGCTTCCTCTGAATGCTCTATCCACTTTCTATGAAGAAGCTATTTAAAGTATTCTCACCTGCAACTTTACTGTGTGGTATGTCAACAGTACTATGGCAGAGAGGAAGAAGCTTCAAATAGTGATGAAGATTTCAGAGAAGATAATGGGCACAGATCGTCCAGCCGTGCAAGAACTTTGTACAACAGAAGACATAAAGAGGGCATACACAATACTTAGAGACACATCACATGCAGCATTTGGCTGGTTTGCTAGCCTTTCATCTGGCAAGAGGTACCACAGCATCTGCTGTAGGACCTCCCGGCTCTTGAACAACGTCTATCCAACAGTAATAAGGCTCATAAACTCTGACATCAACTTGGACATCTCTTACCTCCAAACATGATTTCAGTAGTAATATTTTACTGAAAATGATACATTATTAATTCACTGCAGTTAATGCATTCTTACAGAAATGCAATATATACTTCTCTTAAAAGTGCAATTGCAATAATTCCTCGTGCAATATTAACAAACTGCCTTTTCTTCTCTTTTTCCGTGTACAGTACTATTTGTTCATATGTTTAGGTTTATATGTATGGGTAGTTTTACCTGACTAGAAATAGGTTATAAGGAGTATTTTTTATTTCTATTGGTCATAGAATGGTTATGTATACTTCATGTCTTATTCTGTTTATAATTAATTTACCTCTGTACTCTGATGACAAGCTGATACCTGAAAGTTCGTTTAGGTTGCACTTGTGTTTCTTAAATGACAATAAAAAATTATTTGAATCTTTGAATCTTCACAAGTATAATTATTGCTTTGTAATTAACATCTGTCAGTTTCCAAGTTACTGATTTTATTCCCCAAAAATTAATAACATGGAGCAGACTAAAGTATGCTTTAAAGTCCCCCTACGAGTTTAAAAAAGTACAAGGAAGTCCCATATTTTCAGATTTTCTTGTTCTGTCATGTTTCACAAATAGAATTATTGATTTATCACCCCGAATTTGTCAATTTCCAAGTTACTGGCTTTATTCCTGTTCATCACCATCTCCCAAATCCTGTCTCTTTTTCATTTCCAACATATTCTCAGTTCTTCTAGTTGAATCTTATGTTTTCTTTTCCTTCTCTCATGTATTTTCCATTGAAACAGTGGAATAGATTTCATGGACTTGGTCTCTCTGTAGTCCTTATCACCAAAAGGACACAAAGCAGAACCTCCTTCCATTTCACAAGTCACCTTTCCTTGGACAAACTTTTGTATTTCCTCCTTAGCATGTACTTCATCAAAAAATGATTTTGTCCCTCCAGAGAAAAATATTTTGAAGATGGCTGGGTACAGCCATTTGAATCTCACACCTGTTTCTTGGCATTCCCTAAATAATGGAATATATTTGCTCCTGTACTGCCTGGTGTACATTAAGTAGTCATTCTCCACAAACACTCTACTGTTCTCCCACTTTTAGTACTTTGTCCTTCTGCCACAGTTTTGTCAGAATCAACTCCTGCCTATAAGACTGCATTTTTACTATTAAAGGTCTAGGTTGTTTTCTAGTAACCAGATTTGGAGCATACACACTGTAGATCAGTGTGTGTGATATACCTTTAAGAAGCTTTCTAATCAGTCAGCACATGCATGTAAGTAGTGAACATGTGCAAGCTAGAGTGCCATTTTGAGAGAGCAGAGTGAGAGCTTGCAAGTATGTAGTCAGTCAGATTAAGTTTAATGTTCCTGTTAATCATCCTGATGTATTTGTATACAATAAACTACTTAAATGAACACCTAAGCCTCAACATATTCTTAGTGAACATAAGAAGAGTGACATGGTGTCAGAATGGGATCCAGAGTTACAGTCATGAGGCAACCGGTTAAAGTTGGAGGAATATACAGGAGTGGATCATCTCTACTGTTCAAACAACTCATAAAACAGGTCAGAAACAAATTATAGGTACTAAAACTTGCTTAAATAATTTATTTTGCTATAAATATAAAACGAAGCACTCAGAATGCTCAAAACAAATTTCGTATTAAATGAAATGTCCAAAATTGCGACATATTGATAAAAATATTCAAAATAATTACAAAAATGTTTAAAACAATATCTGGATCGCATAAAATATACAAAAAAGGAGAGATGACCATATTTTTTGACTATGTGCTACTTTTTAGTTTTAAGTAAAGCTATTCAATGTATCTGAAGTGTGCAAAGTGTTTGCAAGTGTGTGCACTATTACAGTGCAGTTATTTTGCAAAGTACAGTCATTTCAAAGAATATGTTGCAAAGTACCGTTATTTCATGGCATATTTTACAGAGTACAGTATTTTGAAGAGTTTATTGTGCATCTGATTATTATTGCAAGTGCCTGGTGTGTGTGAATGTTCGTACATAATTACAAGGGCCATTTTGCATTGTGTTTTACTATATTCTGTGGTCATGGCAGAAGAGTTTCACAGATCCACATCACTTGTGTTTGATAACCATATTGCAGAAAACTGGGAATGAGCAGGAATATTCATAGAGGCCACTTTTTCTGACAAAGATGCACTTACAAAAGCATTTATTCTGTTTAATTTAGCTGGTTCATAGGCCACTGAAAGACAGCATTCATTTGTGTATGCACCTGCTGTGTTTGCACGGGGGGATAACTGCTATATAGTGGTACCAGCTGAAATGATACTATGGAAAGGCACTTATTTTACACAAGGGATCAAAAGCCTAGTGAAACGTTTGCAGCATATATAATTGACTTGAGAAACAAGGCTAAAATGTGCAGATTTGGTGATTTGACAGATGAGCTGATAAAGGACAGTCTTGTGTGTGGTATTAATAATGGTACAGTGAGGAAGATTTTGCTTCGAAACAGTGATTTAATGTTGAATAAGGCTATTGAGATTTGTCAGATATAAGAGCTTACAGAAAACACACAAGTATGCTTACAAATGAGAAGAGCTGTGGAAGGCACAGTGACAAAACTCATGTTGATAGTATGCAGCATGTGGTTAAAAGAAACAGGCCCACGCACATGGCAGCTGCTGCAGGTCCTGTAACAGTCCCTGGAAAACCCCGGAGTCTTTCCAACAAATTCCAGAGCACGCTCAGTGAAGCATAAGGGTGAGTCAGCAAAGTCAAAACATGTGCCCCCACCCAGCTTTATAGTCAACTGTCGTAACTGTGGTGGCAATCACAAACCCAAAGCAAAAACTGCTTAGCTTTTGGTCAGGAGTGTCATTCTTGCAATAAGTGGAATCATTTCAAAAGGTTTTGTAAATTAAATAAGGTACATTCTTTTATTAAAAGAGGGCATTCCAAGAGGCAAGTTGATCAATTAAAAAGCTGTGACCCTACTTTTTATGTTGATGGTGTGTCTGTGCTTGGTGAAACAGTCAATGCAGTAGATTTGTGAGCAAAGAATTACATTTTTTGTAGTGTTTGGATTAATGGGAGTCCCGTAGAGCTCAAAGTAGATACTGGCTCAAAGTGTAATGTTATGTCAGCAGAAACATTTGCTAGAGTAAAAGCTACAGAACAACTTGATCTGATAAAGTGTGTGAAGTTTGTTGGTTATGGCGATGAAGAGATTCAAACTGAAGGCTCAGTAGTGCTTTCATGTTACTCTGCTGAGAACAGCTATGACTTGCAATTTTTCATGGTCAAGAGACACGTGCAGTCATTATTAGGTCTCAGAGACATTTTGAAAATAGGACTGCTTTCACTTAATAAAGAAGTCTACCATGTAAGCCTGCATGGCAGCAGCTCAAATTTCACTACCAGCTGTGTACTCCATCAAGTTAGACCCAGAGGTCAGCCCAGTTGTCAGACCAGCACTGAAAGTTCCAATAGCTATGCAAGCAGAGTCAAAGCTGAGCTAAACAAAATGGTGCAGCTAGGAGTAATTTGTCCAGTAGAAGAACCTATTGAATGGGTACCCTCCATGGTGGTAGCTCATAAGAAAAGCTCAAATGCTATCAAATATGTATTAATCCAAGAGATCTGAACAAAGCATTAAAAAGGCCTCATCATTCAATGCATGCAGTTGAAGAAGTTGCTGCCCTCATGCCAAATGTCAATGTTTTTTCTGTCTTGGATGCAAAGAGTTCATTTTAGCAAATTATGCTTAACTGAAAATCTTCCTTGTTAACCACACTTGGTACACCATTTGGAAGACAGCTCAGTAAAGAGGTAGGATGTGGATCCGAGTGTGTGACATACTTTAAGAAGCTTTCCAGTGAGTCAGCACATGCATGTAAGTATTGAGCATGTGCAAGCAAGAGAACCATTCTAAGTGAGGAGTCAGAGTGAGAGCATGAAAGTATGTAGTCAGTCAGATAGTTTAAGTTTAATATTCCTGCCATCCATCCTGATGTATTTGTAAACAATAAACTACTTAAATGAACACCCAAGCCTCAACATCTTCTTAATGCACATAAGAAGAGCGGCACACACGATGTGCCCTTTCAGTTAACAATTTGTGCTGTGGAATACCAGCCCAGTTGCTTACATGTGCTTTCATAAAATTAATACAATCTGTTCCTTCCAGTTTCTCTGGTACGGCAGAAAATTTCAGAGCTTCCCTATGTGCTCTGTCCTCCAATTCCATTATTTTTTGAACATTGCTTCTTAAGCAGTCTCATATTCAGACAGCCTTTTCTTCAGTTCAACCTCTGAGGTTTGCAGTTCTGTCCCCTTATCTGAATATCTATTTAAAGTTTCTTCCATTTGTAAAGCTTTTTATTGTTTGTGTTGCTATATTCCATCAGTGTCTCATTTATTTTAATGAGGTATGTGTGTGTAGCTACTTTATACTCTCCTCTAGGTTACTGGAAGTTATGTCTGGAGCTTGCACTGCTTTTTGCTGAACAGCTGCAGTACTTTTCCCAGTCAGTGTTTTTCCTCACCTTTTTGCAGCTGATTTTCCTCCAGGTCCTTTATACTTCTTTTTTTCTGGCATCCAGGCAGTGGACTTACTAGCCAGTTGCTGAAATTTACCCAGAAATCTAGGTCCACTGGCTTTCTCTGCTAAATTTCTATTTTTAGACTGGGAGAGCCAGAATTAATCTCTTTTCTACGTACAGCAACCTTGAAAGCCCTGCAAGCAGCTAATCATGAGAGTTCTGAGTATTCGTTGCTGAGGAAAATTAATCATTTAAAGATTCAGTGATAAGCAGTTAGAAAAAAATAGTGTTTGACATTATGAAAAGTTAATAAGGGATAGCAACCACCCTAGCAGCCTCAATACTTTAATGCATTTAATAAAACAGGTTAGTTTTAATGATAGCTAGTGCATTTTTCCTTAGGCCTAAAAGTTAATGTTTTCTGAAAGCATATATGTGGGAGGGGAATACAGACAAAAAAAAAAAAGAAATAACAGACTGTGACATCCCTCCTCTGGGCCAGTGATCAAGGAGGCTCAATACTCACCACTGACACCGGTGGGGAATGTTCACAGTGAGAAAAATAGACATACACAGTATTTTCAGATGCAGTCCTCTGCACCAAATCCAATTTCCCTTAAGAGCACACAGGGAATGCACACTCCAATCCTGGGGCTGGGCTTTCTCTCCAGGCCCCAAATAAGACTCCCCACTAAGGTAAGTTGAGCTCTTGCAGGAAAGCGTTAAGTCGAGCGCGGGTTTACTGCTTCCAGATCCATTTACAGGTGTGTGTGTGTGTGAGTGAAATGCCCTTGTTAACACATAGTGGTGGGTAGAAATACTCAGGCTTGAACTCTGTACCTTGGATGCAGGTGGCAAGGACCTGAATTCCCTACCCACCACTATTTATAAAAAATTGCAGATTTTTGCCTCATATTTGTTCTGTTCCTCATAAAATCTGTGGTTTCTGTATCTTCGTTTTTCCTTGCAAAGGTTTGTAGTGCAGTGGTGCACTGGTAGCATTGTTGCCTGACAGCTACAGGTTCGCTGGTTTGATTCTTGGCTGGGGTGCCTTCTGTGTGGAGTCTGCATGTCCTCTCATTCCTTACAAAGATGTGTCTGGAGTGTTTCTCCCTGCTCTGCTGAAAATTGGCTTTGTTTTGTTCCAAGTCAGATTACTTTCCTGGTTAACAAATGTTTAAAAATAACAGGCATTTTATTTTCAGACTTCATATTCTTCAGAAAGTACATGGTAAAACAAAACCTTTTATTCTAGCAATTGTCTAAGTTTATAACATGGATATTTGAAATTTGCCCATATTTTTGGGACTGTATTCTCCCATTATTGGCCTCGTCCACCTATTGTGTGCTAAGGTTGAGAGCTATGGTGAGAACTGAATTCACTGAATATGTCTGGCAGCTGTATTGCCACATTATTGACTTTTTTCAGGTGTTTTTTGCTAAGAGGTTGACAGCTATGGTGAGAACTGAATTCACTAAATAGTAGCCATTTAAGTTTGTCTTCCTCTGTTTCAGCTGATTTGGCATAGTGGTATGTTTCTCTGACTGTTTTGCACAGGGTCCCTTGGGTTCAAGACATGGCAGTGAAATGTATGGTGGTAACACAGCATTTTATTCTAGCAACTTTCCAACATTATACAAGCAATGTTTAAAATGTGTCCCTGGTTTTTGGCCTTTTGTCCCCCCCCACAATAAATTTTGGCTTTTTCCAGATTTCTTGTGCTGCAAAATTCAGAGATACAGCTGAGTGTCGAGTAGATTTTACAAGGAGCTGAGAGCTGCAGGGGAACAAAAGTTTAGTGCTGCTTATGTTAAGCCTGCTTGCATTGTTAATAGGACAACAGGTAGTGTACTTGCTTTTGATGCAGAAGGCTGTGGGTTCTACTCCCACAGTAGGTAGATGCATTGCTGATACTGTACTGTGTTGTAAAGGGGGTGGAAGCTACAGTCCTTTTTGGCAAAGATACCTAGTAACTATGAACCTGTTATCAGTTTGCTATCCATTCCCTATTGCGGTATTACTAGCTTATCATTTTTTTAATGCACGCAACATAGGCAATTTATTCTTCAAGGGCAGCAGGCACTTTATTTGTAGATGAAACTGACATATAAAGTTGTTTGCTAGCAGCAACCTCTTTATTAGTTACAGATTTCTTTAATGTAGATTTTACTACTTCAGAGATTGTGCATATTTACTGATACTGGTGGACTATAGAAGGTTGAATAGACGTTTTATGATGGAAATGTTCTGAATTGGGCAGTTTTGTCATTGGTGCATGCATTTTGTTTCATAGTGTACGGGAAAAATGTTCAAAACAATAAATTTAAAATGCCCTCTAACAACTGTACTGTATTGTATTGTATTGTATTGTAAAAGGAATATAATGTAATACAGTCAGGAAGGTGTATCAAAGAGCATGTGTATGTTTCATGTTCAAGGGGCCTATGATTTTGAAAAAAGCCCAGAGTTAATATTTATCTGCCACTGGCAAAATGTATTTCCTTTGAATGTGGGTTTCAAAGCATGTGAGTTTCAAGGGCAGAGAAGTTTTAATGCTAAGTCTATTTTCATTGTGAGACTGCATTGCTTTGTTTAACAGATATCTATTAGGGTTTGTGCTGTAAAATGCAAAATAAAACTTTCAAATGAAATCTAAATCACAGCAGAAGTAAAGCAGTAGGTACATTACAGTGTTTATGGTAAATGGGGCAAAATAACCAAGGAATGGGACGTTGGAATGGCTGCAGGGGGGAGGCTCCATTCGACCATGATTTTGTGAGGGGGGGGGGGTAGCAAACTCAGACAGCCCTGATTGAACTATACCTCTCAGTTGTCCATATTTTTGAAGAATGAATAGATATTTGCTTCTTATTTTTGATTTGTTCCTCATAAAATTTGTGGTTTTCTAGCAAATCATTTAGGAATGAAGTCACTAAATGACAGACATTGAGTTTCAGACGTCATAACCTTCAGAAAAATGCATGCTAATACAAGACCTGCTATTCTATCAACTGTCTTAAGTTTATACAAGAGCAATTTTTAGTAGTATCTGTATGTTCCCCCAATATATTTGGCGTTGTCCAGATTTCCTGCATTAAGAGGTTGAGAGGTACGTGCAAATCGTTTTGTAGAATTAAGAATATCCAAACCTCTCAATTGTCCCCAATTTTGGCTCAAAATGTTACTCTCCCCTAATAATCCCTCCTCAAAATGGCAATTTTGGAAGAAAACGTGTAGGGTTTACAATTATATATAACTGTAATGATCAGAGTTATAGATTACTTTTATTTCAGAAGTGCATGTAAATGCTCTTATTTTGTTAGCTGCTCAAGTTAACAGTGTTAATATTAAAAAGGTGTCCCTTTTTTGACAGGTTCCCAACTGTATTGTGTAGCAACTTTATATTTTTGCATCACGTTTTTGGTCTGTTTTTCATAAAATTGTGGTTTTCTGGCAAATTAGTGGCAAGTCATTAAAGATTGACGTTAGAAAATAATGGCAGACATTTGAGTTTCAGATTTCATACCCTTCAGAAAATTCGTACTAATTCAAGACCTACTACTGTTCTATTATCTAAGTTAATAAGAGCAATATTTAAAAATTGTCCTTATTTTTGGGCCTGTGTCCCACTTCTAGTTCTATGTATGGCTTTGTCCAGATTTCTTGCTCTGAAGTTGAGAGGTGTGAGTGTCAGAGCCATCACTGTCAGCCAGAGACATTTCAAATTGTGACATACTTGTTGCACCCCACTCCCCATTGTAGTGGCTCTGGATGTGTCCAAGGAAGGCAAGGAGCAGTTATGCAGTGTAAGCGTGCAGAGTATTCCCCCATCCAAGGTAGAATACAAGTATGACCGTGGCTTTTCATCTGCCCTTGATTTTGCAGAATGTTCTGGTTTTCTGTCAGATTTTATACTGTTGATTTATGCTTATTATTATTCAGGAAATGCATGATGTCACAGTGCCCTGTTGCTCTGTTTAAGTAGCAATGATTTAATGACCATCAGGTAAGCTTGTCGGAGATTGTAAGATGCAAGTAAGCTTTAATAAGCATACTGTTAAAGAATTACCAGCACTGAAAGCCTTTTAGTTGTTGCCATGCAGAGAATATTTACATAACTAGATAATGTATAAGCCTTGGGTATTGAAATGCATATGACAGTATTTGTAATAAAAGGACAGGATTACAGTATTTTCAGAAGTTCATTACATTTATTGGAGACTTGCAGTCATCTTTTGTTGGAGACTTGCAGTCATCTTTGCAGGCTTACCCGTAAACTAAACAGAATGCCAATCTATCATGTGTGGTCCATAACTTGTGCAGGAATTCTTTAAGCAATTTATCTTGAGTTTGTTTCTTGTTTGCTGTTCATTTTTTACTTTGATCATGTCTTCCCCATGAAACAAGTAGATAGTTGTGTCAGGCAGCAGGTCTTTTTTGGATAAGAAACATTTTTACAAGTGGGGGTATCACAGAGATTGCTACTTTCAGCATGTTACTTGGTAATTTTATAAAGCTGAATATAAATTATAATTAGAACTGCAATGCAAGGAGTAGTGGTTTGAGTTGAGTGTTGCTTGTTTTTTTATACTTGCTTTTGACTGGCATTCCAGTAATGTATTTAAAAAGTAATTTATTTTTTCATGCCTCACAACCTGTTTCCATCTGGATATTAAGTAAGTTGTCATGTAGCCAATGCATTGAAATATTTTTTTCTTCTACACTTCATTTTGTCTTGACTGGATTCTCGTAATGACTGTTTGGCACCCAGGGCAGCGTATTTAATTAAAGTTCCAGTTGTTGTGGTTTTGAGCATAGCTCCACCCCTTTCTAGTTGGCCACACCCCTTCTCATTGGCCCCACCCATTCAGCTGCAGCCCTCCTTTAATTTGAAGTCACCAGCCACCACTGACGCACAGTCTGTTTGAGATTTGATTCTCTCACACACACACACACACACACACACACACACACACACACACACACACACACACACACACACACACACACACACACACACCTGGGAAAGGGTGGCACAGCTTAACTTCTCCCTCACCACTACTCAGAATATAAGGAAGATTCACTGCCACCAGAACACCCAAAGCCAGTTACCTTAAGGGTCTTACAAGGGTACCCAATTACACTTAGTAAAATTAATACCTATACAAATGGTAGTGTTTGACCAAGCAGCAAGACATTTAGGAATTTGGAGCCACAGTACCACTAAATAAATACAAATACTCTCAAAGGTTAACAATTTTCTAAAAGACCGACCACAATGAAAGGTTTAGATGTATTTAATGTTGTATTTTTCGGCTTTTCCTGGTTAGGGGTTGCCACAGAGGAGCTCCCGTCTGCTAATGATTGACAGTAGATTTTTACCTACCGAGTTGCCAGCTCTGACGCACAATCTTCAACGAAGGTACGCCCATTCACGCATGTCTCCACACAGAAGACGCTTTCGCTGAGAATTGAACAGGACAACGTCTTACTGTGAAGCGACAATGCTACTGCAGCATAAAAAAACATGAAAATACTGAATATCTATTTACAACAAACACCAAAGTTTCAATCACAGAAAATATACAAAAACAACACAAATGGAAAGACTAAGACAGATACAGAAAAAAACAACATTTAGCTAATCTCATTATCTTTTTCTAACTGACTGAAGAATTACTGTTCCCTAGCTACTTATTAAAGCAAAGTAAGATGAAAGTGGATGAGTGTCTCTTGTCAGATCCAAAAACAGAATGCACACCTCACATTTCTCACTAGTATTCAAATACAATTTCAGTGTTGGCTACAGAATGACATCACATTTGGTCACCTGACTCTGTGGTTCCCACACTACCCCCTCAACTAGAAATTGAGTCAGGATCTGGCATTAATGTGCCACAATGCACAGCACACACAGAACTTTATCTAAGGTTTATTATAGCATCTGGAAACTTTAAAACCATTTCAACACTTCCTCCCTTCCTGCAGAAACTAATAAGCTATTCTGTTGCAGCATTCAGACCTGTGAGATAAAATATCTGTGGCCTCAACCAAGTCATTTAATTTAAGGCTATTTTCTTAAGTTTAGCTGGGCTGAGCTTAACCCCTTCCTTTCCAGTATACTCTATTAAAATACATACATTTCATCAGTTACAACAATACAGTCTAACATACATGTATATTTTTTTTATGTCCAGCAGGACCAACTATTGATAGATTTTTAACACAAGCATCTGTACAAATCAGTTTGATGTTCAAATGACATATAATTCTTTACAAAACTCCAGCTAGCCATGGTGGCACTACTTCATATCATCACACAGACAACAATCGGTGTAGGTGTGCTTTAGTATGGGTAACCTTAATTTTAGGCTAGATAATTCCTGTACAGCTGTTGGTTTGGGACAATTATTCCTGTATGGAGGGTTAAACTTCATTTTTAAGATGTAGATAGTTTCATGTGTTTGTTCCACGTTAATAGGGGATAGGGTGTTATGAAAATGTTTTTAGTTTTTTTTTCTTTTGAGGTCTTTCATTAAAACAAAATTCTTGAAAAATGTGGATAGATTCAAATGAAAATGAGAAGAAACAAATGTGTAGAACATCATCCTGCCAAACATTAGTGTGTGCATGTAAGACAAAAGTTGGAAATACTCCTTTAAAAAACTGTCATGTATAATTAGATGGAACAATAGCTTTTCATCATAATGGCTACACTATCCATATTATATTGGAATGTAAATGGCCCTACAGGTTTAGACAAAAAGGAAAGAGTAATGAATTGTATTAAGAACTGCACAGTACAAGCAAAAATGCTACAAAAACTCATTTGAAAAGAAATGAGTGCGTAAATTTAACAAAGGATTTCAAACTGGATATTCAGCAGATTGTCATGGACAAAGGCAAAGGAGCTAATAATTATGATTGCTGGGGGGAGGCTAAGAGGAAAATAAAAGGAAAAAGACAATAATGGTAGATTTATGGTAATAAAGATCTATTGGCAAGGAAGGAGGATTATGGTGGCATGTATTTATATTTCTTCAAAAACTATTATGGAGCTTAAGACAATTTTAGGAGAAATAGTCAGCTTTCAGCAGGAAATATTACTTATAGGTGGGGACTGAAATTTGATTTGCAACAATCATGTATCAGAGGGACTAGAAGGGAGCATACAACCAGAGAGGGTAGATTTCTGAAGAAAGTTTTGAAAACACTTGGTATGGAAAACATTAATTCAGTTGTAGGATCTTGGACAGAATTTACAGGATATTCTCAAAGCTATGATAACTGGACTAGAATGGATAGAAATTTGGAGCAGATTCATGAACGCCTACACTAAGCGCTGCTATTCTGTATGCATTGTGGTGCGCACATGACAGCACTTTATTTCATCTTCATTAAATTGCTCTACACTTGGTGTAGAGCCTCAAAGCAAGGGTAAATGTCAGAATATGATAAAGAAAGCATAAGTAGCTGAATTACATGCTATCAAACATGGCAGTGTTATTGAGGATGGTATAAAGTAATCATGCACACTTACATTAGCCATTTGTCCTAAGATCCAAAACCCCTTAGAATACAGCCATGATTATACTTTTTAAATTTCTAGTCTCCCACCAGGACACAAGTGCTCTTCAGCAATTGCATTCTGCTTGCTGAGCATACTCAAGCAAATCTGCAGTCTGCGGCTACCACCCCACCCATACAGTATAAGAAGGAATCAGTACTGCAAAACTAAACAAGGATATACATTTTGAGCCTCAAGAGCAGGAGCACACACAAGCAAATCTGCAGTCTGCGGCTACCACCCCACCCATACAGTATAAGAAGGAATCAGTACTGCAAAACTAAACAAGGATATACATTTTGAGCCTTAAGAGCAGGGTCAGTCCACCCAGGCATTCTACTTGTATGTTTTATGAGAGTGAAGCTATATTAGCAGTATTTCTTAGTAGTTCTCAGTGTGCTAATAAAACTGACTGTTGTAGTCTTGTGTCCCCCCCCCCAGCTAATGCAGTAATCCTAACTGTCCAATAGACAGTATACATTTAGTTCAGATCCCTGTGACTAAAGTAAACATCAAGCAGCCCCCTCAGTGCTTTCTGCCTTAGTTTGTATTACTTGGAGGCCCACCTGTTTATTTGCATCTCTATACATTCCCCTTCATTGCTAATGTATCTCCCTACTCTAATCTGTGCACAAACTGGCTACTAATAAGCAAGTCAATTTGAAGACACACTCCCAACCTTAATAAACTTTGCTGTCTCTTCTCTCCTTCACTTTACAGGTAGTTTGAATTATTACTTACCCCCTCTGAGGCCTTCATTGATAGATTTCCACTGATTGCCTCTCTGGTTTTGCTGATTTCTTTGCATTCCATCTGGTTTACACCCCTTGTGCTATCTCCCTCCCCCAATACTAAGTCTATATTGGAATCCTGCTGAGCATGGAGCCATCTTTAAATTTCTAGTCTCCCACCAGGATACAAGTGCTCTTCAGCAATTGCATTCTGCTTGCTGGTAAGCCATTAGGCCTCAGGAATTTGTTTAAAGTGTTCAGATTTGTAAAGTAATACTTATATTTTCCTCTTGTCTTGTTGGGCTCTGACCCGCTCCGTTCACCCTCACTAATGCTCAGGGTCTCTCCGCTCCCCTGCCCCCACTATGTCTACATTTATAGTAATCACAGCCACACCCACAGCTCACCCTCACATCACCTCCACCAATCATAGCTCCTCAAGTCAGATCACATTATACCACACCAACTTGCTCCACCACAAAATACTTCCAACCACTCTCATTCCCACTAGGCATTAGTTACATCACCCACACTACTTACCAATCCACATATAGTGCAACCCTATAATTCCTATCCAGACCCCCACCTAGAACCAATTTAAACTTTATAACCATGACTATCACACAACAAAGTTTAGTCTGTCTTCTCATAATTCTTTATAACACCACAAGTTATCACTCTAGCAATATCCCTAAACGTAGTAGCACAACACTACATTATGCACTCTCATATACAGACACCGCACATTATAATAATATCTGCCCACAATTGTTCAAGAACTACACAACGGACCAATTCAGAACTAAACACATATGCTCTCATTCCTACTCCAAAAAAAACACAATACTTTCTCATACTCATCACCAAACTCCAACATCTGTATCATCATTTTAACACCAGGTGCACCATAAGTGGGGATATCCACCCCAACCCAGGCCCAAACCCATCCTTGTCCAACACAAACTGCTCCAACACAAATGTCAGAACATAACACCCCCCCACTATCTTCATCCCTGGGCAAACCAACAACAGCAGCAAAACCAACCATCTTTTAATGCTAAATATTATTATTAGAAGTATCAAAAATAAAATACCTGAATTCCAGGCCAGAATAGCACACTACTCCTCAGACATAGTTGCTTTAACAGAAACCTGGCTAAATAAAAACAAAGCTAACTCAGAAGTTCTCCCTACCGGCTACAATATCATTAGACAAGACAGACCACTTCGTAAAGGGGGTGGAACTGCCTTACTGTATAAGTCCAACTTAACTGTACATCAATTACAAAACTCCCACCCCTCCCCCAATAATTGGGACATACTTATCTCACAACTTCGACTTCACCCTAAAAAGGTCATCGCTGCAATTGTGATCTATATTCCAGGTCTATATTAGAACATCGAAATTTAATTATTTTGAATGTTCTAACATCGACCCCTATTCAGCGAATGCTGACAACATCAAACATTCAGAACAGTGAATTTTCTCCTAGGGAAAGAAATTTGCTGTTCCAAAACACATACACACAACACACGCACACCAAACAAACAGCAATCCACACACATACACCCAAAATCTTGCAGCTAACCCTACACTAAATTGTACAAATACCACTAACTATCCACTTATCTTAACCCAAACCCTAACCCTAAGGTCCATCACTATTGCACACTCACCTCACCCACGCCCTAACCCTAACTCACCTAACCCACCCTAACCCTCATGTCCACACAATCGCACATATACCTCCCTCGCGCCCTAACCCTAACTCACCTAACCCATGCCCAATCGCACACTTACTTGAACCCGACCTGTAACTTTCCACCACAGCGCTGAAAATAGCAAAACGACAGAAACGGACAACCGAATTCTTTCCCTAGGAAAAAATTAGGTTATCTGTCGTTTCGCTATTTTTCAGCGTTCGCTGAATAGGGGTCAATGTTAGAATGTTCAAAATAATGAAATTTCAACGTTCTAATATAGACCCCTATATTCCACCTGGTAATACACCTGCTAGCCTTGAAGACTTCTTATCCTGGTGTTCTTCCACATACTCACAAGAAACCCTTATTCTGGGGGATTTCAACCTAGATTGGTTCACCTGCATATCAGAACCACCAAGTAGTCTAATAAATCTCTATGGCTACCTGCAGCTAGTCCAAATTCCAACTAGATGTGATAAAAAAAATCTAAAAGGGAATCCATCCTTGACTGGGTCCTAACTAACAACCCCACATTATACCCCCACGCAGGCAGTCTCCCAGACACCTTAAGTGACCACAACATAATATACCTTATACGTAGTAGAACAAGCATATGCAAAACCACTAACTATATATCCACTAAAAATACAAAAAAGTTCTCTCCTGAGGTCCTCAATACTTTACTGTGTAACTGTGAATGGACCCCCCCCAAAAACCCTCCCACCTGACCAGGCTGTCGCATATTTCAACACAATATTTCTACAACACTTAGACACTGTCGCTCCACTGCGCAAAATCAAGGTTAGAACCTCTACAAACCCCTGGCTCAGTAAAGAAACCAAACAAATCCTCAAGTCCAGAGACCACTGCCTGGCTTTACTATCAAAAAAACAAAGAAACACAAAGCCTAACTAAATACCAAAAACTGTGCAACCATGCAAAAAAATGCATTAGGCTGGACAAAAAATCCTACTACACGACATTACAAACTAAATACCAACACAACCCCAAAAAAATTTGGAAAAATGTAAACCAGCTACTAAAACCCACCCAAAAGGCTACCCCAAACCAACCACCCCCAAAAAATTTGGAAAAATGTAAACCAGCTACTAAAATCCACCCAGAAAGGCTACCCCCAAACCAACCACCCCTGACACTAAAGTTCCCATAGAAACACAATTCAACTCCCACTTTGTGAACTCAATTCTATCCTTAGTATCACAGAACAGTTCCTTCCTCACTGTCCCCCCCAACACAAATAACACTAATACAATCTTTACCCTCAAAACAGTTTCCACCACTTCAAACAAAAGCATGTTCTCCAAACTAAAAACCTCATCAACAGCAGCCGACCTACTCCCCAGCTATTTCTTGAAACTCACAGTAGATGCTATTGCTATCCCAATCTCCACTCTCATAAACAGATCAATTGTTTGAAACTATGTGCCCAAACTCTGGAAAATATCCTATGTTACACCCACACATAAAGACGGGGCCTTCACTAAACTTAATAACTACAGACCCATTGCTTTACTCTCCCTCCTGGCCAAAATCCTAGAAAAAAGCATCCATACCCAGGTGCTAAAATATCTCCTAGACAGCAACATCCTGTCACCTACTCAGCATGGTTTCAGACCTGCCCATAGTACCACTACAGCCCTCTTCTGCTTCACAGACACAGTAAACCATTTCAAAAACGAAGGCCTGCAGGTGTCAACTCTTTTTTTGGATATGTCCAAAGCATTTGACACAGTCTCGCACCAAATCCTGCTAAACAAACTAAACCAATATCATCTATCAAATTCCACTCTTACCTGGTTCCAAAGCTACTTAACTGACAGGTACCAAGATGTGAAATGGGAAAATTCTCTCTCTCCTCAGCTGCCCATAACTATAGGAGTCCCACAGGGTTCTATCTTAGGACCACTACTATTCACAATCTTCACAAATTACCTCCATACCTCCACACAGAATGCATCTATCATTCAGTATGCAGATGACACTACCTTAATCTGTGCTGCACAAAACATTCCCACCCTTCTGCAAACAACTCAACTAGCATTCTCTGATGTTGAAAACTACCTTAGCAAAGCCCAACTTATCCTCAATCCAAAGAAAACTCAGCTTATGATTATAACCAGTTCTAACAAAAACACTGATAACAGTCAATTCACTATCTACTCCACAAATGCTACTCCAGTTTTTCCAGTGGCACAGGCTAAGCTATTGGGAATAACCATAGACTCCCACCTAAAATTTGATAGTCACCTCAACTTAACTATTAAAAAAGTACATGCCAAACTGGGATCACTCTACTGTATCAAACCATTTCTTACCAACAACACAACATCAGCCATTGCTCACTTCCAACTTCTATCCACCCTACTATATGCATCTCCCATTCTGAGTAATCTCAACAAAACTGAACTAAGCAAAATGGAAGCCTGCTTTAACAGAATTGCCCGCTTTGCTGCAAATTGCTCATATAGAACTCATCATTGTACTGCTTTGAGACAGCTCCACTGGCTTGAACTGCCCAACCTCCTAACCTACAATCAGCTCTGCCTCTGTCATTCGATCTATTACCTCCCCAATAAGTGTCCTGCCCTCAAAAACCTAGTACATCACTCAGCTGAAAGGCCTCTTGGATCATCAAGCAAACTACTGCTAGAAGTCACCAACAGCTACAATAGCTTTGGAGAGGCACTATATAGTAGTTAAGTGGCTAAAATATAGAACTCTGTCCCCACTAGCATTCAAAACACATTGTCCAAAGCCTCCTTTAAAGACCTCATCAGGCAACATCTCAAGCAAAGTTGGCAGTGCCATGATTGCACCCCAGGCTAGTAAAAGCAGATAAGGTGCACATACTAAGCCTAGAGTACATGATAATATTTTGCAGTCTTACTCACAAACATTGGCTAATCTACAATGTATGTACTGTACCTGTGTACTTTGTATGTATTCTACCTATGTTCCAAATTTCAGCTGTACACCACAAATCTATTAATTAACTTTATTTTTAAATTAATATTTTTTGTTTGTTCTCTCCACTGTAACTGTTGATGTGCTGCATACCACTGTAAAACATGTCTTTTGTAATTTGTGTGTATACTGATCATGTCTAAATAACTAAATGTATCTGTAATTTTTCTATGTGGAGCTTTTCTCCCCAGGCCTCTGCTGAAAAAGGGCCTTTTTGGCTCAGTCAGACCCCCCCCCCCCAGTTAACAAATGTAAAATAAAATACTTAGAAAAAATGTTAGAGGATGCTGCTACCATACTTGGATGTGGCAAAGGTGTATATATTTATTTTTTATATTGGTTTATGTATTGAAATAATAAAATAATGTGAAATGCCATTAATCTAATTCTGTCTTTTTTGTCTTTCCCTACCATTTGTCTCTCTCATATATATATATATATATATATATATATATATATATATATATATATATATATATATATATATATATATATATATATATATTGTTTTAATACATTGCTGTAGAAAACAAAATGACCATCCCATCAGGACAGTGGGGTACACTGACCACTGGGGTTTGGCCACCATACCTCCAGAGGTTGCTGCAGCAACACCATCATAGGCAGCATCTGCGTCACAACCTGTCAGTGTCATTTCCACAACTCTTGCCCTACCTACTCCACCTGTGTCAGGTAACTTTGCCCCATCTGCTGGTATACTGTTACTCTGCAGGAGCAGTACTAGTGGAGGTGGCAATTTTGACACCCATCAGGAGCTGACAGAGCTGCTCTAGGGCATAATGGAGAGGGGTCTTGTGCCCAAATTGGCAGAGTTGCAAAGTTTAACATCTTATTTTTATGTGTGTAATATTGCTAAATCAATGCCATGTTTGGCACTGACCCAAGCAACTGACATAGGTAATGACAACTGTTAGGGTGAAGACTACATTCTCAATGTTTTCAAGCTGGATGTGGATGCACCTCCAGTGCCCCTACCTATCCCCAATCATGGTGTTCCCCCAACCTTTTGCAACTATTACTATCCCTGTCTGTCTTGTATATCCAGTATGTCTGCACCTGCTACCTAACATATACCTACCCAACCCTCTCATTCCTAAGCATATTCACCAACATTCCTCTCTCCAAAAAAAATGGTGCATGTCTCACAAAACAAATTATGCCTCATACATAGCTCTCCGCTTTGACTAAATGTCATCTTGACATATTTAATTTGGTCCAATTGACAATACATTACTTTGTTGTTGTCACCCATCCCTGGTGTGGTGACTCTCCAAAGTAATGAAATTCTGTGAACAATTCTACATTTAAAGAAGAAATGTAGAGCTATGGTGCTCTCCCACCACCATCCTGCAAATGGCTGTATTCTTTCCCATGTCCTACCCTCTAATTGACCCCTCATCCCCTTTTCACCACTGTCTTATCAACCCCTTTTTTTGCACATTTAATTTGGTCAAAAAATGGAATCACACAAAACACACATGGCCAGTGATGGACCATCAAAAAGCCTTTCACCTTTGTACTCAGCATTTGTGCAGAGATTTGCATCATGTGTCAGTGGTGAGTGATGGTGAATGGCTTTTCACATCCTATGAAAAGAACTCAGTTTTTGCCATCACCCATACCACCCAAGTTACCTTCGCACACATGCTCTTAAATCCACTGTGCTATAAGAATACACAGTAAAGGCAAAATAAAGGCACTACTTTGAAGCAGTTACTTTAACAGTTTTTAGGCTGCTGAATGCAATGAACTAAAAGTTCCTATGTGTTGTGTTGAGATAATTCTCCTGTCTATAGATTGATATTTTTTGCATAGCATCAAGGATTTGATTAGAGCTGCATGGCAAAATATTATTTATGTCATTTTATATTCCTATCATATGTTTAACTCCAAATCTCTTTATCTCTATTTACAACATTTCATTAACATAGCATTTGAACAGGGCAGCAAGAAAGCATTTGCAAAAACATTCCATCCCCAACAGGTAGATTTAGTAAATCATTCTTATCGTGTTTATGTCTTACCCTTGTTTCTACTTCCTACCCGTTCTTACTCCCTACATCAAACACTTTATTGTGCAGAGAATGACAGAGTAATAATGAGAAAACAGCTAAGAGTAACACACCATAAAAATGGTTCTAAATATCCCATAAACAAAACTATTGGTATTTCTCTCAACATCTCTCTCTCTCTCTCTCCTCACCCCTTCTGCATCAGAAAGTTGTCACTGTCCCTTCAATTGTGATATTTAAAGTGTATGACTTAGGAGTTCCTCTGTGGTGTGCTCAGATAATACTCCGATCTATACATTGATTTTTGCATACTTTCAGGTGTTCTAATCCAGACTTGGGTCAAACTGTTATTGACTGTATTTGACTATTTCATGGGTAGCTGTTGCCTACATATTGTTTTAAGCCACCATTATCCTACTTCTGTCACGATCTACTAGTTCCGTGCCAGGGCTGCAGCCAGGAAATTCGATTTTGTATTCACAAACTATTTTTATTGCCTCCATCTCTCTTTGCATTTAAAAAAATGGACATATCTTTCAAAATGTTACCCTCCCAACAGTTAATGTGTGAATATCAGTTTTAGCGTTTCTCTAAAACTATTAAAAATATGTTTTGTTAGATTGCCAATCCTCTCTGTAAGCAAATTATGTACCTGTCGGAGGAGGCACTACTTTAGAAAATTGTAGACATACTATAGCCTTAAAAAGGTACAATATTTCTGAGTTATACAAAAACAGAATGAGCTCTGTGTGGTACAAAGTGTATACCTGGCTACACCCTTGCTTCCTGCCTTCCTGTCCATCATGTATCTGTTCCCCTTCTTTGTCATCAGTCTGTCTCCTCAGCATTTGCGCAATGCCTGGTACCTGTAATTATGAAGGAATACACAGCTTATGACAATATCGTGTGAGCTTTTACCTTCAGAAGCATTAATCTGTCATCCTTTGTGCTACTGTGTTTAGCCTCACTGCTCTATGTACAGCCAGGCTAGTCTTCTCTTGAACAGGCTGAAGAGTTGAATGTACAGCATATAGGTTGCTTCAATTGCAGATATTGTTAGGAAGCATTCTGCATTGTATCATTTATTATGTTTCTGGCTGTAGTGTACACTTTATGTAAAGTTACAATTGTCATTATTGTGATGAAGCCTGATGCCTTGCCTCATTGTTATGTAACTGCCCCTACAAACTAATACAATTAAGGCTGTGAAGTAACATTTCCTGTGTAGTGTTTTTTTTTAACAAGAAATATCTTTATTAAATTATCATTTATGACATATACAATCATGCATCTATATAAATGAAAACAAAGCATATTACAAACCATATTGACATAATTTTAGTTGCAAACATTATACATCACTTATAATCTACCAAATCATTGTCATTCAAACATTACATAGTTCATTCAAATCCTGCTTTTTATTAAACCTCATTTCTCCCCTGTATGTATTGTTCCCACAATTCCCATTTTTTTCCTATGTAATTTGCTGCTACCCTTTGCTAAGGATCCTAATTCCAATTGTTTTACCTCTGTTACTATATTTACTACTGTACAGTTGATTTAGACTTTGATTTTCCATTTCCTAGTAACTTCTTTTTTGGCAGCCACCATAATTAGACTCAGCAAGACCTTACCATGTCTAGGCAACTCCTATTTTGTAAAATAGCTCAGAAAAATCATTTCCCTAGTTACACCAATTTGCTCACCCAGTATCTCTGATAGAGTAGTCTGCAGGGAATCTTTAAAGTCTGCCAGCTCATTACACTCCTAGAAATTATGTTCCCAGTTATCTTTTTCTTCCCCATCACACCTCCAACATTTGCTGTCTACCTGAGGAAAATTCTCTGGAGTCTACTTAGGGTATAAAAATATCTATGTAAATATTTCCAAGCAAAACATCCTAAATATTCTAGATTTTGTTGCATATTTGGGAGACAAACATATATTCCATGAACATTTCTTTGTGAATTGCTTATCCAGTCTCTCTTCCCAATCCTTTTTAACCTCCTCTGATAGATTCTTATAGTTATCATGCAGTGTTTTATATGGTCTACTAATTATTCCTTTTTAAACAGCTTCTGTTCTAAATTCTACTAAAAACCCTATCAGTGCTGGTCTTTCATTTAGGACCTCCTCAATTTCTTTCTCTTTGCCTATACTCTGATATCAGTCCTTGACAGGGAAAGCAATCTCTAACCTGCAGTCCAGATAAATTCATTGCATCTTCCCAGTCTGTTACCTTTCCCTCTCTCATTATTTGCTCCCAATACCTTGGTTCCTTTTCCAGTTTTCTCCAATAAATTCCAGCTCACTCTTGCCTATTGTCTGTATCCCTAATTGCAGTTATCCCTATCTGCAGAATCTCCTTTCTCCATTCCCATGTTGGCTTAATTCCCAGAATACTTTCTCTTACTTTTTGAATATAATATTCTGTATAATTACTGTTATTCTCCTTAAAGGTCGGCATCCAAAATCCCAGTCTCTTCTTGTTTCCTGAGCTTCCCACCTGTTTTATCATCATCCCTTTCCACTTTAAATTATGGGTTTCTGTTTTGCTATTTATATGAGCCTTAACTGTGTAGCTCTGAAATACCCCTTCAAATCAGGTAATCCCAATCTGCCCTGTTCTATTGGAAGAATCAGCTTATCCCACTTGACTCCTGCCATCTTCCTCTCCCAGATAAACTCCTTCAACTCTTTATTAATTGCCATCCACAACTTCTCCTTTGGTTGATAAAAATATGCCCGACTTGTGTATAAGACTAAAGGGACTAAAAACTTTTTAACTGATTGTATCTTACCATCCATTTCCATATAACAGAGCTTCCAATTTCTTAGTTTTTTCTACGATATTTTCTTTAGTCTCTTGCCACATATCCTTAACTGCCACACCTGAATAATTTTTAATCCATACTCCTAAATATTTCTTTTTATCATGTCCCCATAAATATGGATATTGCTGAACCACTTAATGTGCTTTTGCCTTTGTTTTAGCTTCATTAATTTTGTATCCCAAAAATATTTGAAATGGTCTCAAAATGTTCCACAACACTGTAATGTCCTTTTCTGGTTTTATCAGGTATCACCATCTGCAAAAAGAGCCAGCTTTACTTGACTACCATACCAATTATATCTAGAATTTCTGAGCCCCTTATTTTCTTTGCCTATGGCTCTAAATATAATGTAAATAACAAAGGGAAGGAGGACACCCCTGCCTGGTTCCTCTGGTCAAGCAGAAATTATCAGAGAGGAACCCACCCACTTTAATTTTCACCTCCGATTTCTCATATATACTCTTAATCAACCTTATAATTTTATCAGGGAATGCAAGTGCTTCCATTGCCTTGCTCATAAAGTCCCAGCACTCTGTCAAATGCTTTCTCTGCATCAAGACCCACCAACAACAATGATATTTTCTTACATTCTGCTTCCCTCTGGATCATCAGTGTTCTGTTAATGTTGTCAAATGTTTGCCTCCCCTACACAAAACCCCATTGATCCATCTCTATCAATTTTGGCATCACTTTTGCCATTCTTTTAGCCATTATAGACATAAAAACTTTATAATTATGGTTTTAGTATTGGAATCAGCATGTATGAAGTTGGATCTGATGGATCTTACCCTCTTTAGGTATTACAGCTACCACAGCTTTCTTCCAGGATGTTGGTACTTTCACCTCCTCTTGAGATACTGTTAAACAAAATCTTACAGATCTTTATACGTTTTTCCCATCTTAGCTTCCACAGGAATACCATCTATTCCTACGAACTTTCCTGTAGATTCCTTATACATCACTATTTTTATCTCATCTCCTTCTATCCTGTTAGTAATTGAGCTTCATCTACCTCTATACTTGGCTTATTTAATTCTTCCATAAACATTTCCATTTCTGCCTTTTCTTGATTTCCACATTTTTCTGCTTTATACAGACTTTCATAAAATTTCCAAAATATTTCTAATAATTCTGCAGGATCTTTTTGTTATCTTCCTTCATATAGGCTCCCTAAACTTGGCAACAGCCCTTTCTACTTTCTGTTGCCCAAGTCATTGTGCTAAATGATTTTGTGCTCTAGAGTTATCAAAAACACAGTTGCTTAACAGCAATCTTTCTAAACTCATGCATATTATCAAGGTAATCCCTTATTTTCATTTTAGCATTCTGCAGTTGATCCTGTTCTTGTTCTGTGAGATTCCCCCTATTTTGCAATACTTTAATATTTGTCAGTCCCTCTAAATAATTCTTGTTACTTCTTAACCATAGCTCCCTTTCTTTTATTTCCACCCTATTTTAAACTCCACTTTAACTGTATTCCACTCCCTAGCTATATTTTCAGAAAAAAATATATATTATCTCTAATAGCTCCTAAATAATTTCTACTATGCATTCGTTAAATTACTCTATTTTGAACAGATATGTGGAAAAGCACCAGTGTCTCATTTTTGTTTCATTACCTTGTGTTTTTATTTTAGTTATTATTGGCGTATGATCTGAAATAGTTATTGGGTGCATATCAAGATCTTCAATTAAATGCACATGTTCCTGTGAAATGTAAATTCTGTCTAGCCTAGCCAGTTTTTGTATTGCAGGGGAGTAATGTGTAAATTCACTCCAAACTCCTAGTACTGAATTTACATCTTCTATGCCAAATATTTTTATAGATTTCTTCAAAAATCTACCCTCATTTATTATATTTTCCCTTCTGGCCTCCCCAGACACATCTTCACTGTTACAAATCAAATTCCAGTCATCACCTACAAGTAATATTCCTTGCTGAAAGCTGATTATTTCTCCCAGAATTTTCTTAAGCTCCATTATAGCAGTTTTAGGTGAAATATAAATACATGTCAGTGTAATCCTCCTACCTTGCCAGTAGCCCCTTAGTATTACAAATCTACCATTATCATCTTTTCTATCATCTTCTATCACTATTGGAACTCATCTTGCAATTAATATAAGTAATTCCCTTTTCCTTTGTTCTAGGTATTCTGCTGAATAGCCATTCTGAAAACCTTTCTTTATCAAATTCACATGTTCAGTTCTTTCCAAGTGTGTCTCTTGTAGTATAACTATTTGCACTGTACATTTTTTTAATATAGTTCACTACTCTTTCTTTTTTGTATTTATCTGTGAGACCACTGATATCTCAAGACATTATAGAAAGCATCATTGTATTAAAAAGTTATTATTCCCACCTTTTATGTATAACAGCTTTTTGTTGACTGTCTAGTTCCAGTTTTTGTGTTACATGCATTCACTGTTTTGCAGGTTGATCATTTATACAGTTGTTTCTTGTCATATATATTCCAGAACATGTCACATCTTATAAAATGTTTTGTTTTATTGAAAACCCTAAAAAAACACCCTCAATACCCCTAAAACCTCTTAAGTTAATAATAACACACAAAATTATGTACATCTTCAAATGTTGAAGTTTTACCCTCCTAATAGGAATAAAATGATACAAACTGATAGCTACCCTTACAGACTTGAGTTAACCTAAAAGGAATGTTATCCATACTAAGACGCATGGTGCAGCCTGTGCTTCTACTAAGTGCTGTGTCTGGTTTTGTCTTATCTTTATAGCTCTCCCAGCTGGATAACACTTGAATGCTTTCAGAGAACATCATCTCCCAGCCATTTCTCTTTATCAGAATATCTCCTGGAGACATAAGGACCAGAAACACAATTCCTACTAAGCATACATTTATTTGCTAGAAAAGGCCTTATAATATTCAATATTCTTTTAATTTACTTGTTTTCTCTTAAAACTTGTTACTAGATTAAGTTAAGGGACTTAATCCTGTCATCTCCCTATGCAATAATAAAAAAAAAATGTTTTTCTTTTGTCAGACTCTTTAACTGAACTTTTTTTTACACATTGCAATGCCTACATTTCTTAAAACTGAACAAGGAGAAAGAGAGAAGGGAGAAGGAAAAAAAAGGAGCATCTGTTTACATTAGTATGCCCACTACATTTAAAATTAACTGAGAAAACTGTACTTTATAGCATGCAAAAGATCATGCACTATAAAAATAGTACCATTAAGAAAAACATTTGTTTTACTTACAGTTAACTTTATCCCTTCTCTTCCCCTCTCCTAAGTAGTTTTCTGAACATTAATGACATTAAGTAGGGCATATGTTTTTAGAATCAAAAAGAGTCCAATATTTCCAGATTTTATAGGTTCATATGTGTTTACTAGGCTAAGGACCACAAGGGCCTTTTTAAACCTAGCCACGCATTCCAAATCTCTGACAAGTTCTGATACTCTTGATAAGCTTAAGCAGGGGCCTGGGAGATGAAACATTTACAGGTTGCCTGTGTCCATTAGAGACATAAGTGTCAAACCAGGGATGAATTTCTGGTTCCCCATCCAGTTGTCCAAGTTGCACTTGAATTGGGTTAGGGAGGAACTCAGCTTCAAATGGACAGGGAGCCTGTTCCATAGACAGGGTAGCCTCTGGGATACATACCTGTCTCAATGCCCTGTACACCAGGCATAGATCTCCCATCAAAAGCCTGTAGGAGACAGAATACAGGGATAGGGCTTTGAGGCAGTCTGTATAGGACATTTTACTTACCCCCTGTATTCTGTTAGTGATGATCCTCTGTGCTCATTCCAATTGTTGGATATGCCTGGTTAGGTACATACCAGCGGGGTAACTGTGTACAATGATAGGTCTGATGAATGCCAAATACAGTGGAACAATGACTTCCTTGGACTTAGTTTATACCTTTGTTTATAAGTTTCACAATACAGAATGATTTCCTCAGTACTGTAGACACATGAAGGTCAAAGGCTAGATTACTGTGTGTGTCCCTAAGTCCCTGACTACTGGGTCAACTCTTAAGGGCTGTGTTGTCAATATGATAGTTAACAGGGATGGATGACTTCCAAAAGTATACTATTATGCATTTCTTGGCATTTAGTTTTAGTCCATGGCTCTGACACGAGTTGTTTGTCTGTGTCAGCCCCTCCTGGAGAACATTTGTGTCCATGTGGGATTCAATGACAGCTCCCAATTTGCAATCATTTTCTTGTTCTGTCATGTTTCACAAATATAATTATTGCTTTGTAATCCCACATTTGTCAGTTCCAAGTTACTGGTTTTATTCCTGTTCTTCTCCATCTCCCAAATCCGGTCTCTGCTTCATTTCCAATGTACCCTCAATTCTTCTAGTCTACTCTTGTGCTTTTTTCCTTCTGTCAACCATTTTCCATTGAAACATTGGAAAAACTTTTACTGGTACAGTCTCTCTGTGCTCACTGATGTCTTTATTTCCAGAATAACAAAAAGCAAAATATTCTTCTGTTTCATAGCTCACTTTTTGTTGGGGAACCTTTTGTATTTCAAAATCAAAAGAAAAAAACTCAGTCTTCAGGGTAAAGTGCCCCAACGATAATTAATAAATGTAGTCCACTGAAGAAACCTTGAGGCACACCGTATAAGCGAAGGAGACTTTTATTCAAAAACGACACAGAACACCAAGACAGAAAAGTGAGCACTTTCACGTAAATTAAGTCTGAAGAAGCATTCTGTGTAACGGGAAAGCGCTCACTTTTTTGTCTTGGTGTTCTGTGTCGTTTTTGAATGAAAGTCTCCTTCGCTTATATGGTGTGCCTTAAGGTTTCTTCAGTGGACTACATTTATTTCAAAATCAACACAAAATACTCGGAAATATAACTGGATCAGACCAAAAAATCCAAAGTTGTAGTGAAGAATATAATAATATACAGCAGAATATAACACAGTCACTTTATTAAAACAACAAACAAAATAAAAACTAAATTGGAAGCACCACTCCCTGAGATTGTGGCTGGTAATGAGCAGATGAATCCTTTCCTCGTATCTACAGCTTGTAAACAGAAGAGAGTTTATCTGTGGAGGTAGCTGCTTATGAGAAAAGGCTATATGAAGTGAAACATAAGAACTTGTTGAAAGATTTAGTGGACTTTAAAGAAAGTAGTGTGTTTTCTTGGCCAAAAAATTATGGTTCTTCTTGTCCAGCATGTCTACTGAAGGATACAATAGGTGTTCTGGCAGCAGTTAACTCATTCACTCCAATGGAGCTCAGGAAGTTTAAATTGTAACTTGGGTGGAGCCTAAGCCTTTTGATAGAATCAAATTATGTCCTCACATTTCAAACAAATGCTCGTATCTGTGGAACCACAGGGGTTATGAAAGAAGTATAAATGGCAAACCCTTCAGCACAAACAATTTTACAGTGGTAGTATTCTTTAGGTTCTAGGTCTTAAATTTTATAAGTCAGAGTAAACACAGTAACTATTAAATTTGTAATACTTTGTACACAACTTAAAATATCTTAGCAACCACTCAAGTTACCTACATACTGTCAGCAGCATTTTATTCATCTAGCTGAGAGCTTTCATATGAGACTAAGGAGTTCTGTCTTTGTTACTTGGTTGTTGAGATAGTTACATAAATGTGAAAATTATATTTATATAAATTAATATCATAAAAAGAACAGTTGATATCTATCTCAACAACCAAGTAACAAAGACAGAACTCCTTAGCCTCAACTTCGACTCACATATGAATGCTACTATTAAAATTGTAAACAGAAAACTTGGATCCTTGTATAGGATAAAACCCTTTCTCATCCCAGATGCTAGAGCTACTGTTGCCCAGACCCATTTGATCTCCATGCCTCACCTATTTTTACTAATCTTTCCAAAAGCAACCTAAACAAATTGATCAGTTCTTATAACAATATTGCCAGGTATGCTACAGGGTCCCCATTTAGAACTCATCACTGTCTAAATCTCAAACTTCTAGGTTGGCTAGAACTAAATAAAATAACCAACTACAATTTCAACAACTCTCTATTACCCATAATATTCTATACCAACCTAATAATACTCCTATTCTCAAAAACCTCATCTCCCCCTACACAAACCTTACTACCCTTCGATCTGCAAATAAACTACTGGTAACCATTCAGAATTCCCACAATAAGGCAGGTAACTCTCTTTTCTCAAACTCAGTGGGGAAGATCTGGAACAAGCTTCCCATTAAACTGACATCTCTCTCATCATTACCACTCTTTAAAAAAAAACTAAAAATTCAACTAAAATTACAATGGCTATGTCCATGTACTAACCCAGACTAACCCCCCCCCCAGTATTACCTTTTTCTACATCTCTCCTCCGCTCACCCACCTTGCTGAATTTAATAAATTCATCCTCTCACTCCCCTCTTTGTAAATTATCTAAGACTTTCTCATGGTAACATTACTGTATTTTTGCCTTGCTAAACATTGTATGCATCCACAGTAGAATTTAGTTTCTGTATAAATCAACTTGTTGAAGGATATTTTCAAGTTTATGTATTTTAGTTTGTTTTTTTGTACTTTTTGTCTGACTCATATATATGTAGATTATAGTGGAGCTTATCTCCCCGGGCCTCTACTAAAAATGGACATGTATCCAGTTAGACTATCCCGGTCAACAAATGTAAAATAAAATAAATAAATAAATACCTGCACTAGGCAGAGGTCAAATATTAATGCAGTTGAGTTTGCCATTGTGTAAGCTTTAAGATGAAATTGTTTAAAACCTTGTACATAGCATAGTTTTGGAATTATTGATGTAAATATGAACAAGCAATATTTGATGCCTGGAGGCATCAGTAGGAGTTAACTGCATATGCACCTGGAGATGTCACTCGGATGTAACAAGTTAACAATGGTTCACAAGCTGGAATGACCATCTTAACACTGGTAAGCTTACCTTTGGCTGTTTCTAATAATGTAGCAGGTAATGAGGATGTTTTATCTAAGAATTGTGCTGCTCCTTTGACCTTCTCATTTACTAATACCTTGAATGTGTCAGTGAGGATGGTGCATTAGGCAGTAGTACTAATATTGATATGAAAAACCCTCCCCTTTTTTAGACCTACAGTTACCAAAACTGGTCAAAGGAAAAAGCCTGGAGAAAAGGGACTGCTCCAGCAGTAGAAATCTAATGGAGTGAAATAGGATGCAGGGAATGGTACAGCTAGAGCTAGGACCATTGGTCTGGAGCAAAATTCATCATTGGACTTAATTTTTACTATCTCCTCCCTTACTTTGACTGATGAACAACTTAGAGTCTTAAATAAAGGGTTCTTATTCATACCAGTTAAAAGTTTTGTGCTAAGTGACATTCTCACTGACTTGAGACTCTTTATCAGGAATATATCTAGCCTGCTTTTAACTATGTTATTTGAATGGTCTGATGGTTTTGTGGGAACAAATTACACACTTGTCACCATGGATGTTATGTCACTGATCACAGTGATTCCTAATTGTGACGGTGTTGATTTTGTTTGATCTTTTTTGTTTAAGTATTCAGGATATGACCATTCACAGATTCATTTGCTCTGTGTCCTACTTGATGTGATTTTACAGCACAATGTTTTTGTTATTAATTACCAGTTTTATTTACAGAAGGTGGTGGTAGCCAGGGGCACTATGTGCACCAAAAGCTATGCCAACACAGTTATGGGTTACTGGGAGTCTGTGTATGTGCTGAATGACAGTAACTTCTACTACAGATTTGTTCCTTTCTATGCTCGTTTTGTGGATGACATCTTCTTTATTTGGACAGGTTTCTTCATGACTTTATAGAATACTTACACAGCACTACTGATTTTTTAAGGTTTACAATGTAATATCAGCAGACCAGTATTGACTTTTTGGATGTTCGTGTTAGTAAGTTGAATGAAGGTCTGACCACTTCATTGTACAGGAAACCATGTAAAAAAGTGAATGTTCTACATAGAGAAAGTATGCACCCCAACTATGTTCATAAGAATGTGTTGAAGGGTCAGTCCTACAAGCTTGCCAGATTGAATAAGGATGACAATATTATGTTAGAATCCTTTGCAATGCAGAAGGAAGAATCTCTTAAGAGGTTACTCTAAGAAAGAGATAGATATAGCACAGAATGAGGTACTCAGCCATAGGGGAGATTCTGCCAGACCCTATTTCTCTACCAGGAGTGAAGTCATGCATTCTACATCGACTGTGGTTAACAAAGTCAGACTTTGCTTGACTTACTCCAATGATGTCAATTTAGTCTGGGATATAGTTAAAAGAAACTACCACATTCTCAACACTGATGAGAAGTTTATGGGACTTCTTGGTGACACACCTAGTTTTAGCTTCAAGAACAACCAATCTCTGAAAAAGCTATTATGTGACATACCTCTTACCAGTAAGGGACATGTAACTTCAGATAGGAAAGGGACTGTAGGTCTTGTAATGTGTAAATATATTAATAGTATTAGCTGTTATGAGAATGTTTGAAATAGTCATATTTATTATAACTTTTATGTAGACTGTAAAATTACAGATCTTGTTTATCTTGCTACTTGCAAAGTATGTGGCTAATACTGTGTAGGGAAGACTAATACAGCATTAAAATATAGGATACGTAAACATTACAATGATATCCTGAAAAAGGATACCAGGAATGCTGTAGCTAAGCATGTTTTAGAAAATGATTCCACTCATTTTTTTTTGTCATCTTGATATTAGAGTTAGTTACACCCAACACTAGAGATGGTGACATCAGTACAAGAACTGAGTGCATAGAAACCAAATGTATTTTAGAGTTACAAGCAGATTGCTACAGAGGTTTAAATGGTACTGTACCTTTAAAACCTGTTCTGAGATCAAGGGGCCATGTTCCCATTACGTGATCTTAGTTTTGAAACTTCGAACACGACAATATCGAACTTGTCTGTTCGAAGTTTCAAAACTTTAAACACGGGAAAAAAATGGATGTAACAGTAAACTGTTGCAAGTAGGGGGGCAAGCCCCCCTGCACCCCCACACCTCTACTGTTTAACTATACCAACTCCAAGATCACACTACAGTGCTGTAAAGGGAAATATTCCCTTTCCGCACTACAGTGCGGTCTTGGAGTTCGTATATTTAAAGAGCGGGGGGAGCAGGGGGCACAGCCCCCCTGCTTGCAACAGTTAGTTTACTGTTGCATCTTTTTTTTATGTGTTCAGACTTCAGCAAGTTCGACTATATGGTTTTGACCATATAGGGTTCGAACTTGTTGAAGTTCGATCACATAACAGGAACCCCAAGGGGCCTACCACGTTGAAATATGCTATAATGTATTTAAATACTGCTTAGTAAGTTAAACAGTAGATCTGATGAAGCAAGCGCCTGTGATGGGTGTGAAAGCACTTATCTTTCAGGTTTTATTTTGTTTGTCATTTTAATAAAGTAACTGTGTTATATTTTGTTGTGCTGACTGGACTCTCTCTTCACTACAAAACTTTTGTATTTTCTCCTTAGCATGTAATGCATCAAAAACTGATTTTGACCCTCAAAGGAAGAATATTTTAAAGATAGCTGAGTACAACAGTTTGAGTTTCATACCTGCTTCTCAATATTACCTGAATAGTGGAATACATTTACTCCTCTCCTGCCTGGTGTACAATGAGAAATCATTCTCCACAAACACTCTGCTGTCTCTTACTTTCTTTCAGTACTTTGTCCTTCTGCCACAGTTTTGTCAGAATCAACTCTTTCTGCTTGCAGGATTGCATCTTTACTATTAAAGGTCTAAGTTGTTTCTCATAGCCAGGTTTGGTTTGGGGCATACACACAATGTGCCCTTTCAATTAACAAATCCTGCTGTGGAATGCCAGTTCAGTTGCTTATTGACATCTTTTCCTGTACAGTCTCATATTCAGCCGGCCTTTTCTTCATTTTGACCTCTGATTTTTTCAGTTTTATCACCTCATCTGAATATCTGTTTAAAGCTTCTTCCATGTTTCCAGCCTTTTGTTGTTTGAACTGATATACTCCATCAGTGTTTTGTTTATTTTAATGAGGTCTGTGTGCAGCTGACTTATACTTTCGTCTAGGGGCTTGCACTGCTTTTTGCTTAACAGCTGCAGTACTTTTCCCACTCACTGTTTTTTCCCTCACTTTTTGAAGCTGATTTTCCTTCAGGTCCTCTGTACTTCTTTTTTTCCTGGCATCCAAGCAGTACATTTACTAGCCAGTTACCGACATTTACCTAGAAGTACAAGTCCACTCGTTTTCTCTGCTAAGTTTCTATTTTCACATTGGGAGAATTAAGCTGTTACTTAGTGTGCAGCCATCTTGGAAGTCCTTCCTGTGTGGTGTGTTGACATAATTCATAAGTCTATAAATTGCCTTTGTCATAGCGTCAAGGGTTCAAATCCAGAAATATGTGAAAATCTTATTTAATGTTTTACTTATATTGCTATTGTGTAAGTGCTCTCTACATATCTTAGTACCCACCATTTTCCTGGTTAGGGCTCAATCATGGTTATACTTTCCAATCACTGCTTGCTCCCTACTGGAAACACTTGATTGTGCATAACATTGTGGATTGCTTATCAGGAAAATATAACAGTAACACACCATAGATGTTAAAACAATGGCCCAGACAAATATATCATTCCTTGTCTGTCTCTATCCATGTCGCTCTCTCTGTCTCTGTTCCCACTTTTGCCTCATCATTTTTTACTGTTTCATATTTATTATGCTACTGTATGTAATGTATACATTATGGGATTTTACAGTTGTCAAGAATGCAATGATGACTATTACATAATTTCTCCTTTGCTTCAACCTGTTGGCAGATTTGAACTTTGTGAAGTAGGAGTTCCTATGTGGTTAATGTGCATAATATGCAGGTCTCTAGATTTGTTTTGGAATGCTGACAAGGTTCAAATCCAGATGTATGCCAAAGTGTTATTGAACAGTTTGTATGACTTCCTTTATGTGTAAATGTTGGCTACACATTTTATTAGCACACTATAATCTTGCTGCAGTATAAATGTCCTTGCTTCCTATTGAGAATACTATCTTTTACAGACATTGCCAGAATAATTATGATGAGAAACCACAGTAACACAACACAGAGATTTACAGAAATGGACCATAAGCAAATCTATTCATATGTCTCTATCCCATTCTTTCTTTCCCATTTAATGTCTTCAGTTTTTGCGTGAAGCTTGGCATTGTGCACCAATGATGAGCAATAGTTAATGATATTTCACGTCTTATGGCAAAAGCTGAATATTTTAATTTTGGCTGCACTAGCACGGTTCAGTTCTTACAAATGTGCTTAGATCCGCTCTGTTATAGAAATACAAACTGATAATATTGTGACACAGTTCATGTAACATATTTATTAGGCTTTTATATGTCATATACACCTTATGGGATGTTACACCTGTGCCTTCAAATATGTCAGTTAAACTTAATTGTTGAGGTTTATGTGATGAGCTGAGATAATCATCCTGTCTGTACACTTTTATTTTCTACTGTCAAGGGTTCAACTCCAGATGTATGTCATACATTTATTTAATGTTTTCACATCTTAATATTATGTGTGTAAATGTGGTGCATATGTTGTCAAACAGTATCCTCCTTGTGTCCTCATCATATTTCCACTCTTGTACAGTACACTGTCTTCATCCATAATGGAAACACTTTACTGTACACAGTAATACATCTGACCTGCACAGCGTTTCAAAGGATGTACATATTTATGCACTTTAATGTTTGTTGCTGTCATTCCCTACCCTTAAAAATATCTTGAAAATCACTGACAATTGACGGTATTAGGAAAAACATATATCTGATTTTGTAAATTTCTATAGGTCAGAAAATGCAGGATAACACAACAAAACACAAATATGTGCAGAAATAAACCATAAACTCATCTCTTAGTATGTCTCTGTATGTGTACTCCTGTGTCCAAATGTCCACCTCTTCCCATCCCATCTGTGTCATTGCATAAACCTCCTTCTTTCAAAACTGTTTCCATAATCCATCTTTCCAACAACAATAACTTGCTTGGTTCCTTGTGTGCTTCATAATATAAATGTATCATACATACAAGGACTGAAGGACTGCAATTGTTATGGCAAATGAGTAAATTAAGACACCTGAAACATTACCATAACATCTATCTATTCTGTGTAACATCAGATTTAGACATTGCTGTTAAGTGTATATTGGGCTGGATTCAGTAAAATCTACATGATTCACTAAGACCATGTGCATGTCGTGCCACTAGTCTCACATGATAGCTAACCCTTTCATATTCAGTAAATGGCTCTACACGGTGCGTAGAGCAGCACAAACACAGTAAACACCATAGTATGCCAATTACAACATAAGTAGCCGAATTGTATGCTAATCAACCAATCCAAGATTGAGGAGCTATTCAACAAGCAACAATGTAGACTCGGTGCTGGTTTTTCCTGCAAATTGCTAAACCTACTAGAATACAGCCATGGTAAGGAGTCTACACAAAAACAATGTTAGGGGTTGCTGTTACTTTAATTTATGTGCATGTGCAACAGACTGAAATCTATGATGCTGATGCTGCTAACTGACCACACCCAAAAAGGAGAAGAGTTTTTAGACTCCATTTAACTTATCACAATCTGCATGAGGTGGAAATCGTAGACCGTTACAGCGTGGGCAGAGACACACTACAGGAACTGTGCAACCTCTGTCATTCTTAACTCAGACCAAGGGCAAACTGCGGGGAACTAATACTGGTGGAGACAAATGTATCTGTCTCAGTTAGACTTTTAGCTACAGGAACCTTTCGGAGACCAACAGGGGACATGCTAGGGGTGTCACAGGCATCAGCATCCAGGATCCTCTATCAGTTCCTGGATGTTATTCTACAACAAACCAGTAACTACATATCTTTTCCCCATACACCAGAGGACAGGGCTACAAATATGCAGGAGTTCTACCCTGTAGCACACTACCCTGAAGTACTGGATGCCATAGACTGTACACATATAGAAATCAAAGTACCACCCAGGGAGCAGGAAAGGGTGTACATAAATAGGAAGGGCTTCTACTCCATTAACTGCCAAGTCATGTGTAATGTTAAGGGAATCATTTTGAATGTGTATGCTGGCAACCCAGGCAGTTTCCACGACTCACATATCTGCACAACTCCCAGGTGTATGAGATGTTTATCACGGTTGATATCCCATCGGATCATTTACTTGGGGATGCAGGTTATGCAACAAGAAATATCATAAAGCATGTGTTGTGTTTCTGCTGAAGTCATGGCTAGATACATCTGTGGGAACCTTGCAGTACAATCCACATACATGTACTGAAATCTTCACCATCTATGCCATGCTTCACAACATCTTGAGAAAACAGCTTCAGAACAACAAAGGGCAGGAGCATATGTCCCACCACCACTGTCAATGTCACCACAGCTACACGCAGGTGAGAAGTCAAGGGGGAACCAGCAGCTGCTATGGGTGTAAGCAGATGCAGGCATGCTCAATATGCCCTCACATTGGCTAAGAGGCAAGGAATAGCACACTCACTACCTAAGGGGCTAAAACCTTCATCCTACATACATACATACACACAGTAACACTGATGCCAGGCAACATTCACAACCTTTACCTATCCATGTAATTGCTGTGTACTCCTAGCATCAGACAGAGTCAGCCCTGAACTAAAACTGTTGCAACTGCTGGATTTACAAAGTAAGTTTTGAACCTGTTATATTAAAAAAATGAGTAATAATACAAATGTATGGCATATCCTTGCTTACTGTTACTTGTAAATGTAAGTAAGTAAAAGGTAGTTGATTTTTACAGCAATTACTTCAACATGTAACAGCAGTATTGTGTCCTCTATCAAGTAATAGGCCTCAGGCATCAAAGACTCACACATTCATACCTCTCAAAAATAATGATGGTCACTGAATGTCCTCAGTTTGGCCTCATACTTTTGTACTGGCAAATCAGTAAAGAGAGAAGTTAGAAATTAATGACACACATTTCAGTTTCAGACTTAATATCCCTCAGGAAAAGCTTAAAAATAGTGATGCAAAAAACTGATTTTATCAACTAACTTTGTAAGACCAAAATATTTTAAAAATCTCCCTATTGTTCAGCCTTTGTCCCACTTTTATTTATGGCGTGGTCCAGCTTTGTTGTTGTAAGTGTGTGGGAGGCATATACACATCACAAAAACCGATAAGAAAGCAGTACTATTAGCAAAACAGCATCACAAACACAGATATACTAAGCAGTAATTCAGCTTTGCACCCTGAGCATCAGACAAAATGTATGTTTCCCTGAATCCAAAACAAGGATATGGCACAGTTATCATTTGCACAGGGTGTTTTGTGTGTGTGTGTGTGGGGGGGGGGGGGGGGGGCAGGAAGCCTAGGCTGACATAAAAGGTAAGTGAGTGCTTGTGAGTAAGAAAGGGAAACAGACAGACATTTGGATAAAGTATTAAATCACCACTGAGACAGAATGAGCTTTAAGCCTCATAACTGAACCATGTAACTGTTGTGCCTGTGCCAGTAAGGGCACTCCACGTGAAATTGGTGAGTGAGTGTCTGCAAGAACACAGCCAAACTATGTGCTAGCTCTATGTCTTAGTGTGTTAGACCAGTGTGAGCTGTGCATGGTAGAGGTGGCAGTTCATCGTCATACCCAACCACAAGAACTGGCTCAGCCAGGAGTTGCACTTTCATGTCCATGCCAATGGTCAGATGCAGTCCTGCTACCCGAACATGTCTGATATCTGCTGGACCATCTTTCCTCATAAGTATGTCCAGGACCACAACCTCCTGGCCTGCCATGTCTGGGTGTAGACACCTCAACCACTAATGAAGCAGTGGAAGTAGTGCCACTACAGCAGCATGATCAGACAGAGCCACATCGGCTAACATCAGATGATGTGGCTAACCTACACTCACATGGATGTTATCTCCCTCCCAGCAGACATTCCATCACAAACACCACCTGTTCCAACATGTCATTAATCCAATCCATTGAATCCACAACACTGTGGAGGCAGTCATGCACGTCAGCCTGTGCCACATCTACAACCCTAAGCATTTCCTCAGAAGCCCTATTGGAACATGCCTGCACCTCCATGATAGCCCTAAACATATGTTGAGTGGCACACAAAGATACAGCTGGATCAGGTGGAGGATGAACTGCAGGCCTCTTCTGAGCACCCCTAACAAACCTCCTGCTTGGCACCTCTCCACACTTTAGCTACGGCCAGAGTCAACAGGAACTAAAGCTATAGTAACCACACTACCTGTCCAATATCTGAGGGCTCACTGGAATGGGTTTGCATAGGCCTACTGGCTGTGTCCAATGTAATTACAGGGATGGCTGTATGTTAACCTCAGTGTCACACTCAAACTCTGCATCCTCCACTGTGCATCTGTTTGCCCAGCATCATCATCAGAGTCTGCTGATACTCTGACATTGGGTGGTAAGAGTCATAAACTTTCACTGTCAAGATCACTTGCAACAAACACAGGGAATAAATTAATAGCTACACTACTACAATTAAATATATGCTTACAAACTAACAATGCTGTTACTATCACAGACACATATTCATCGAACCGCATTTAAGCGATTCAATGAATATGTCACAGGGCAAGGAGGTAGTTGGCCAACTACATGGAGTTGCCCTTTCCTTCGCTATAGTACGATCTCGGAGTTGGCATATTTAGTTAGGAGGGTGTGGGGGGGCACAGCCCCCCATGTTGGGGGGGTGTGGCGGGCGAAGCCCCCATCCTGATAATGGTTTTTAATTTTTATTTTTTTCCAAATGGCCACGTGAATTTTTTCACTAGGAAAAAATTTGATTATGTGGCCGTTCACTATTTACAGGTTTCATGTATTATATGTCAACGTTTATGTAGACGCACATATGCGCTTTTGTTGTTCTGATATAGACCCAAAAGTAGCAATTGCTAATGCATACATAAAAATATTTTTCTAAGTTACATGTGAGCAAATCCAGTATATAACTGAAAAATGCAATCATACCTTATTAAGATCAATAGCTTTCTGTGCAGATATATCCAAAGTAATAGCAAGCTTCTTCTGCGTTATCCACATGAACAAGTCTCCATACCTTCAGGTTCCCTAGCTACACGGTTACCCTTTTATAGTGTATTTTCAGGCCTGTGAGGATGGTGAATATGCAAATGAGGTGTGAACTCATTAGAATTGCCGAATCCCAAATTCCTGGCTCCGGGTAGCAGATGTAAACATAGTACAGACACTCCCTCAGTGTTTACTGCTAATGGATTGCGACTATGAATGATTATCGGTAGGGAGAAGAAAAACACAACAGCAATTCAGGATCCCTTACCTCCAGTGGGTGTGTCAACCAGGTTACACTTACAAAGTATAGAAGTAATTGTATCAAGGATTTAAATGTAAGCAAGCAGTACACCTTTCTCAGTTTCTCTTCAGTAATATCCACACTCCACTGCATTTGTTGAAAATTGTATATTACTGCCATTTAATATTCTCATAAATTTTAAGGACAATGATACAAAATGCCTTAGAGACTGCATGTCTCAGATTGCTGCTCAGATAAGAGAAGAATGAGCAACACAGACAATGATAAGACAGACCTGCATTTCTGCAAACAATACTCATAAATAGTTGTGTGATCACTCATTGCACTACATCGGAAATTAATACGTGTGACATCCGGCCAATACACACTGGACTGCCAACACTTAAGTAAGATGTCCCTTAGTATCCTGGCTCAGTAACTAAGGAGCTTCGATCCATACTACTGGCTCCAATATGAGACTGTCACTTAAACAGAAGTAATATTTCACAATTTTCCAGTAAGAGCACAACAGGAACACACTTTATTTTCCTGGGACTGGACTATATGCCTCTGTCCACCCCAAATGTATTTTCTTATTACAAAGTGCAAAGTGTCCCAGTTAAGACCTTTGACACACTCACGCTTAAAGTAAAGTTAAATCTCACACATCCAAACACTTCTGGGAAAGCCTGACACAGATTTCCAGCTATGTCCCTTCCCCAAAATGATACGGTAACATTGCTACCAATCAGAATGTTTCATGCTCTTCTAAAGGGGTGTCAAATTATGAAAATTAAATATCAAAATAAATGATAGCTTTGACCAGAACAGCCAGGCCTTTGAGGGGACCTGGGGAGTATCGATCAGAAGCACTCTCTAATCGCTAAAGAAAAACACTGATTTACAGCCACAATGTAAAGTAATGAAAAACATTTAATAATAAGTAAAATTATTACAACAATGTAAATCAATAGCTTTCTATAAACACCAGAATTCAATCACCGGAAATGTAAAATTAAACTGCAGGATAGGAGTCCATTATTCTAGAAAAAACTCTATCTTAATAACTAAGCTTTCCTAATCTAACTAAAGAATACTGTCCCTGATCTAATCTAACATATGACAGCAAGGCAAAAGGCAAGCTTACAGTTTTTGGTGAGTTCTCTTTCATGGGTGTCCACTGACTGCACAGCACTTGACAAATGACTCTTCACAAATGGCTCAGTACTTCAAACTGCAGTCTCAACTGTCTAATTTTAAAAGTAACAGTCAGCTGTTTGAAAAAAAGTTATTTTTTTTGTCCATCAGCTGTTTAAATAATCACTTAGCAACCAGGAACATTCTAATGACATCGCTCACTGTTCGGCTGATTCTCCACAGTCTGTACTTTAAAATGTCCCTCTTAAACATGAGCAGTTAGAAAGGTATCACAACACTGACAGATTCTCTAAACATTCTGTATAAACAAGGAAATACTCAACATTTAAAAAAACTTATTTACATTTCACAATTAGACATGCTGGCGTACAATACAAGTTAATCTGAAAATATAGACAAATCTCCTGCCTGACATGCTAACACAGATGACAGTGTTTTCATTTTCTTCACACACACCCTTATGACTCAAGCACAGTTTTTAAGTAACCCTTGAAAACCAATGGTTGAGAAAAATGGGCCTACCTGGGAATATTAACCTACTCCTCTGCTAGACAATCCATACACATTGGCATTATATTAACCCCACTGCAACGTTGTATGGTCATATCATATGCTTCCAATCCTAGATTCCACCTCAGTAACTTGGTATCCTGCTTACTGACCCTAATAAGCCATGTTAGAGTGTTAAGATTTGTGAGTACATTGAATTTTCTTCCATAAAGATAGGACTGCAGCTTTTATAATGCCCACACTGTGGCCAAACACTCTTTCTCCACAGCTGCATAACATTCTTCTCTAGGTTGGAGTCCATGGCTGAGATAAACCACTGGGTACTCTTCTCCTTCTTTGGAAACTTGGCTGAGCACAGTCCCCACCCCATCATTTGAACCATCTACCTGTACAATAAATTATTTATTGTAATCTGGGCTGGCTATTACAAAGGGTTCTCCCAAAATCTCTTTTAGTTTTTGGAATTCCAGTTCACAATCTGTGGTCTACACTACCTTGTACAGATTATTCTTCCTAGTTAGGTCCATAAGAGGTGCAGCTATGGTACTGTAATTGGGCACAAATTTCTTAAAGTACCCCAATATCCCTAGAAATGCTCTCACTTTTTTCTTAGTAACAGGAACTTGCCATGCTTGGATAGTTTCCACCTTGACAGGTTCTGGCCTAATTTTACCATTTCCCACTCTGTGTCCTAAGTAAGTGACCTCTGCCATATCCATCTGACACTTACTGGATTTAATGGTTAATCCTACCCTCCTTAATCTATCCAAGACCTCCCTCACCTGGTATGCAAATGCTCATAGCATAGTCTTCCATGTAGAATTTAACCTCTCCACAAGACCATTAGTCTGGGGATAGTAGGGAGTGTTCTTTAAATGTTTTACCCCACAACACTTCCACAGACAAGTCAGCAGGTCTGACATGAAGTTAGTGCCTTGGTCAGTCAGTATTTCCCATGTAAAACCTACCCTGCTGAAAATTTCAGGCAAAGCATTTGCCACCTTTTCTCCATTAATATCACCTGCAAAAGGAATATTAGGGCCTTTAGCTAGAAGTAGCACATGACAAGTTCTAGGCCCTACCAACTGCCACACTACCTCACCTTCCATCCCTCCTTTAGGAGTCTACTCTCTATACAAAAAAAAATTAATTCAATACCTCAATATCCCCTTCCCAAGGAATATCAGGGATTATAGCTAGAAGTGACAGACAGTAGGTGCTTGGCTCTACCAACTGCCAATCTACCTCACCTTCCAGCCTTCCTTCAGGAGTCCACTCTTTATACAACAAACCCTTTTCCCATATACAGACTCACCTCTTCCTTGAGCCTTAGGTGATTCCTTAGCCATCTCCCTTAAGTTTTGTACTGTAGGGTCTGTAGGTTGAGCCTGCCTCAACTGTACATCTATGGCCTTTCCAAGCTCCCCTTCTGCAGGAAGCCTAGTATCTTCTGACAGCTGTACCTCACTGTCAATCTGGGTATCATCATTCCCCTCCACCCTTGCAATTATCGTGCCCAAGTGAACATCAGTACCTCCCTGCATCTGTGGCTCACTTTCAGACTTACTGCTACAGGGTAGCTCCTTCTTTAAAACAGCCATTCCACTAGTCCCAGATTCAGGTGTGAGATCCGTCTGGTTCTCTCCCAGTCTACTGGACCTACATGCCTATCTCCCAGCTAGACTGTGCATCACTGTATGCACACAAGGCACTGCAAAATCACAGTAATTCCCTATTAGGAAATCTGCATGAATATTCTCAAACACAAGCACCCCTTCCACAGGAAGCCTAGTAACTTCTGACAGCAGTGCCTCGCTGTCATTCTGGATACCACCACTCACCTCCATCCTTGCAGTCACCATGTCAAAATGAACATCAGTACTTCCCACTGTTCAGCTGATTCTCCACACTTTGTACTTTAGAATGTCCCTCTCAAACATGTGTAGTTAAAAAAATGTATCAAAACACTGACAAATTCGCTAAATATTCTGTATAAACAGGGAAATACTCAACATTTAAAAAACTTATTTACGTTTCACAATTAGATATGCTGGCATGCAATACAAGTTAATCTGAAAATATACACAAATTTCCTGCCTGACATGCTAATGCAAATGAGAGCATTTTTATTTTCTTCACATTTCTCCCCCCCCACCCTTATGACTCAAGCATGGTTTTCAAGTGACCCTTGAAAAATGATGCTTGAGAAAAGTGAGTCTACCTGGGAATATTAAACCACTCCTCTCCTGGACAATCCTTGCACATTGGCATTATTAACCCCACTGCAATGTTGCATGTTCATAGCATATGCTGGCAATCTTAGACTCCACCTCAGTAACTTGGCAGTCTGCTTACTGACCCTATTAAGCCATGTTAGAGGGTTATGATCTGTGAGTACAGTGAATTTTCTCCCATAAAGATAGGACTGCAGCTTTAGCAGTGCCCACACTCTAGCCAAACACTCTTTCTCTACAGCTGCATAACACTCTTCTCTAAATTGGGGCTTATGGCTCAGATAAACATCTGGGTGCTCTTCTCCTTCTTTGGAAACTTGGCTGAGCATAGCCCCCACCCCATAATTTGAAGCATCTACCTGTACAATAAATTCTTTATTGTAATCTGGGCTGGCTAACACAGGAGATTTTCCCAAAATCTCCTTTTGTTTTTGGAATGCTTGTTCACAATCTGTGGTCCACACTCCCTTGTCTGATTTATTCTTCCTAGTTAGGTCCATAAGGGGTGCAGCTATGGTACTGTAATTGAGTACAAATTCCCTATAGTACCCCAATATCTCCAGAAATGCTCTCACTTCTTTCTTAGCAATAGGAACTGGCTACGCTTGGATAGCTTCCACCTTGACAGGTTCTGGCCTAATTTTACCACTTCCCACTCTGTGTCCTAAGTGCATGACCTCTACCATACCCACTTGACACTTGCTGGGTTTAATGGTTAATTCTGCCACACTTAATCTATCCAAGACCTCCCTCACTTGTTGGTCTGCAAATGCCCTTAGCATAGTATTCAATGTAGAGTTTAAACTCTCCATAAGACCATTAGTCTGGGGATAGTAGGGAATGTTCTTTAAATGTTTCACCCTACAACACTTCCACAGACAAGTCAGCAGGTCTGACATGAAGTTGGTACCTTGGTCAGTCAATATTTCCCATGTAAAATCTACTCTGCTGAACATTTCAGGCAAAGCATTTGCTACCTTTTCTCCATTAATATCACCTGCAAAGGGAATATTAGGGACTTTAGCTAGATCTGGCAGATGGTAGGCTCTAGGCCCTACCAACTGCCGCACTACCTCAACTTCCATCCCTCCTTTAAGAATCCACTCTCTATACATTAAACCTTCCTTCTCTGCCTCAATATCCCCTCCCCAAGGAATTTCAGGGACTATAGCTAGAAGTGGCAGATGGTAGGTGCTAGGGTCTACCAAATGCCATACTACCTCACCTTCCAGCCCTCCCTTAGGAGTCCACTCTTTATACAACAAACCCTTTTTCCCCATATACAGACTCCCCACTTCCTTGAGCCTTAGGTGGTTCTTTAGCCATCTCCCTTACGTTTTGTACTGTAGGGTCCATAAGTTGAGCATGTCTCAACTCTATATCTATGACATTCCCAAGCTCTCTTTTCACAGGAAGGCTAGTATCTTCCAACAGCTGTACCTCACTATCAGTCTGGGTATAATCATTCCCCTCTGCCCTTGCAGTTACCATGTCCAAAGGAACATCAGTACCTCCCAGCAGCTGTCTCTCACTTTCAGACTTACTACTACTGGATAGCTCATTCTCTGAAACAGCAATCACACTAGTCCCAGCTACAGGTATGAGAGCTCCCAGACTACCAGACCTACATGCCTGTCTCTCAGCCTATGTGTCACTGCATACACAGAAGGCATTGCAAAATCACAGTCATTCTCTAGCAGGAAATCTGCAGGAATATTCCCACACACCCCTTCCACAGGAAGCCTAGTAACTTCTGACAGCTGTGCCTCAATGTCAGTCTAGGTACCACCACTCACCTCCATCCTCGCAGTCACCATGTCCAAGTGAACATCAGTACCTCCCAGCAGCTGTGGCTCACATTCAGACTTACTGCTACCAGATAGCACCTTCTCTTCTCAACATTTAAAAAAAAAACTTATTTACATTTCCCAATTAGACATGCTGGCATACAATGCAAGTTCATCTGAAAATATACAGAAATCTCCTGCCAGACATGGTAACACAGATGACAGTGATTTCATTTTCTTAACAATGTGTACAAATAACTCAAAAGTGTACAAGTGTCAGATGTCTAATCAATATGATGTTGTACTTGCTTGTATGCACAATGATTTTCATTCTCTGCTGCAAAGTTGTTTCTGTGGCAAAGAGGGTTAAGACTCCCTTATATGTTTTGAAGGTTCATTTGTGTGAGAGTTCAAATCTAGACTTGTGTAAGAATGTTTCATGTCTACTAGCATATATTTTGTAGTGTAGTTTATTTTATACATTTTCTTATTTTCTTTTTTTTTTTAATGCCAGTATTTGCGAGGTGTGTAGATTAACATGGGAAACTGATAAACACAATAAATATAGTGTAAAGTACTTCTTTGATAACCTTTGATAACCAATACATCAACTACATCTGCTAAACATGTTCATCCACACTGCATATACTATCTGTAGATCAGGGTTCAAGTCCCATCTTTGTCTTTTAAGGATGAAACCTAATAAACACTAGTAACAAAGCTAAAACAATTTTAGCTTTGCTTATCTTGTTTGCATGACTCTTACCATTGCACAAATTTGGAGTAATGGCACACACACGAAGCAAACAGAACACCTGCAGACAGGACACAGACATTCTCAATTTCAAAAAGGATACATAGGTTCATAGGTAGGTACTAGGCTATTGGCCATAGGGCCTATATAAGCCTAGCCAAAAAGGTACCCTGGCTTTTGCCACCCAATAAACATTATTGCATAGTTTACTTTCCATCATGCAAAACCACTTAGCAATCTTCCCCAACACCTGCAAGTCCAGAACATCTATAGAGAGGAAGCAGACAGTAGATGGATACATTCTATCAAGTATGTTGGGCATCATGCAAATATGTTAAGTGACATTGCACAGCGGTTAACACACATAAGTTAATAATGAATAGGGAAATATCCAATTGTTATTTAACTATTCCTGTGGCAGCAGGGGTAGATGTAGGGCTGCAATACAGATGGTCCTGGATTCCAATACAGGAAATCCCAAATAATTTTACTGTTGTTCCATTTTACTTTATATTAAATATTACATAAACAAATTAAACATAATTATATACCTAACAGTAAGTATACATAGTAGTGCAACTCAAATGAATTATATGTATGACAGAGGGTATAAAGGCTATGTTTCTGTAATTATAATTGTACTGTCTGGCCTTGGATGGCCTGAAGACTTCAATATGACTCATACACACATGAATGTATAAACCAGGACCTTGTCAGATCACACACATACATGGTTAACCCCTCAATCTGTAATGTGTATTTATATATAATTCATATGTCTGAAAATAACTTCTTCTGTGGCAAAGATATAAAATCACAGTTGCGGAAGAAAATGTTTTTTCTGTTATGCATAGATTTGAATCCCACAGTGTAGAAATAAATTTTATCAGTGTGTAAAGGCAAACCAAAAATGTGTCAGGTCATGAAATGTATGCCCCAAATACATGTTTGCAAAGTTAAATCACCTATCAGTTACAGCAGCAGACAACCCAACTAATGCCAAGTGTCAGACTTACCTTCCAATTTCAGAAACTGCTTTCCTCTCTGGCACTATTGCTCTCTGCTTAACATCATGCAAACACGGTTGGCATTGTTGTTCAGGATTGCACACTACCAGTAAATGCGATAACGGGCATTGGCAGGACATCATTATTAGCTATTGCTCTTCTCTTCCCTTCTCTTCACTCCACAGCTAATGCAAAAATTACTGGTAAGAGAGAGGCCTAAACTGAGTGTCTAGAGTGACTGAGGGATGCAAGGGATATGTATGCAGCACAAGAGAAGTATTATTGTAGCTTTTAAATTAAAAAATGTCTTTCCTATATAGTTGTAACAAAGAAGGCATGCGTATTCTAACCATAAAAGCAAGCAGACATGCTTCACTCTACAGCACAAACCAACTTTAGGAATCAAGTGCAAGGCTGTAGTCAGACATTGTGGGTTCAAATACCACAAGTAACAAGTATGAAATAGTACAACCCTTTAAAAATATTAGATAAATTAATTTCTACCCAAGTGGCATAAATGCACTGGTGTTAAATTAATCTGTATAATTGGCTCAAGCATATGTGCAGTATCTGCACATTGCAAAGATTACTTTGAGCAGTCTTTATGTTGTAGTTGTTAAGAAGTATACTTAAATGTAGAAGTTCAGATAAAATACTTTTATTATTGTGATAATGCATTGTATGTCACATATGATGGTACTAATTTTCTCTCTTTTTTTTCTGTGTCATCCAAATGTTTTCATGTCATCTGTTTCTGACAATTCACAAAATGCTTTACAGCACAGGGAGGTAGGCCAACCCCAGTGGCTCAGCCTGCCTCCGCTCCACCAGCTCCAGCACCGATACCCAGCACATCTGGGACCCAACCTGGCAGTACTGCCTCTCCTGCCCCTGCACTGTGTGCGCCCTCAGGTATCACGACCCCAGCAGCTGGTGCTGTGGTACCCTCTAGGATTACTGGTGGGAATTTTACGACCCACCAGGAGATGCCAGAGTTGGTGCATAGAATTGTGCACAGCACCATTGGTGCACGCCTACACCAGATATAGAGCTGCTCTCCCTTATTGTCTGCAGGAGATGATGTCAAGCATTCCAACAGCCATTGGAGTAAGGCAGCAGTGATGACAGTCCTGTGGGTGAGGACTGGATTCTTATTGTCCTCATGTTTGATGGGCATCTGTTGTCCCCTCCCTAACCCCAATCATGGTGTCCCCCCAACCTTTTGTGTGTCTCTCATCATCCCTGTGTCTTGTGTTATTTGTCCTGTTTGTTTGCATCTGCTTCCTCACCTACTTTACTTACCTGACCCAGAAATACCTACATCCCTTACCCAACATTCCTCTCTTACTGAAGTTAAAAAAAATAAAACCACCACCTGTCCCACAAAAATGTCCTATACATAGCTCTCCAATTCAAATACGTGTCTTCTTGACACACTTGATTTGGTCCAACTGGATATACAATATGATTGCATTGCTGTCACCCCCTCTTTGTTGAGGTAACAGTCCAAATTCAGCTAATATTCTGTACATATTTTCATTTTACACTGTTAAAGAAGTGGATAGCCGTCATTCTTCCCTACCTCCCTCCTGAACATTCCTATATTGCTTTCCCTTTATTCTTCTCCCTGCTTGCCCCCATTTCATCACTTTCCTATCCACCCCATTTTAACACCTGTAATTTGGTCAAAAAATAGAATCACACACAACACATACAAGTAAAAAAAAAGCTATGGAACCCTTCACCTTTTTTGCTTCTGTGTTTGAGCGGAGTTTGGCATCATGCACCAAAGCCATGGTGTAATACATCGTGAATGTATAATAAAGAATTATGTCATCACAGTAAAATATGCAATTAAAACTATTAGATACACCTGGATTCGAACCCTATAACATTTGGGCTCCAAAAGACATATGTCAATGTATTTACACCTGCTGCCACAGAGTCAGCTAAGCAACAGGTGTGTTTCATAAACTCAGTCCTCAGAACTCTCATAATTTTATCAATGATGCTTGGGTTTGCTCACCGCTTAACTATGCACAAACAAGGAAAACAGTATAAATATGTATCCCGCATGTGCAAACACTTTGCCATCAATCACACAAACCAGCTTCTTAGTTGTGTGGTACTGAAAGTTTACATTAGCATGTATTACTTATGTTTATTGTCCATGTAGTCTTCATGCCATGAAAGTACATGTAAAAATACAAATAAAGGGAAGGCACTTTTGAAGAGAACACATATTTACACTGCCATCTGTTACCTCCCCCATGCACTGCAAACTTGGTCTCTCAGTACTTGTTCACAAATATATCAACTACACTACAGAAAAAAATGCTTTTTACATACCATACACAGCTTTATAATGATAATACACATTCAGATTTTCCAATAGCTTGTAGTAATATGGACAGCTGTTTGAATATAGTTTGTAAAGCTGTCTCAAAGTATACCTGCACATTGGAAACAACAGCAAATACTACACATTGCACACTCATCAGTCATGCTACAGAACTTTAAAATCTTAACAGTTGTACATGACTAGCTATCCATTTCAGACAGACCTCCCAATATCTTCTCTCAAACATCCAGTGCTGATGCTATCCACAATATTTTGACAGTTGGACATGCCTACACATCCATTTCATGCAGGCCTCCTAACATCTACTTTCAAACATTCAGTGATGATGTTATCCACTATAAATTGTCCTGCAGCCTTGTAAAAGTCAGACTTGTGCCATGGTGCTTGCATAAAGTACTGAGTTCTCTAGTCTGTATACTTAGGTAGGGATTCTAATCTCGCTGGAGTCAGCTGAAGTGTGTGTGTATCTGGTCAGAAGACCATAATTGTGTATCCTGCAGTCACCACAATAATCACATGGAGTACCAATATTTTGACAGTTGGTCATGTCTACACATCCATTTCATGCAGGCCTCCCAACATCTTCTCTCAAACATGCAGTGATGATGTCATCCACTATAAATTGACCTGCAGCCTTGTAAAAGTCAGTCTTGTGCTGTGGCACTTCCATAAAGTACTGAGTTCTCTAGTTGGCATACTTAGGTAGGGGTCCAGTTCTCACTGCAGTCAACTGGTGTGTGTGTGTGTGTGCACTTCTTGACATTAGACAAAGTATTTTATACCAGCATGCGGGATACTGTTATTACCATCTTCCTCTAACCAGACACTGCTGTCGTCACCTATAAAGTGCTGTCCAACACTCTCCAAGTCAGACTTGTGCTGTGGTGCTTGCATTAAATACAGACATCTCTAGTCAGTTAGGTAGGGGTTTCTGTTCTCACTGCAGTCCACTGGTATTTGTGCACTTGCTTGACAGAGAGAGCATTTTACACCAGTATGTTGGACACCGCTATTACCATCTTCATCTCACCAGGCATTGCTGATGTAATCAGCTAAAGCTGTCTCTCAAGTGTTCTGTTAATGTCACAGGCTAGGTTAAGATCCCTAGAGCAAGTGACTTGTGCCATTGCAAATGTGCAGCATTTCCATCATGGCAGGGGTAGAGACTGGCCTGTAGGCCAGTCACAAATCACCTTATTCTGTATGATACAGAGTACCGTCTATCTACATTTGTCATGGTATGGTTTGTAGGCCCTGTATTTTCTTATTGAGAAACCCCTGTGGTCTCTCCAGTTGCTGCAGGTATTTGGTGAGATACATGCAAAAGGGAGCATTGTGCTCTACTAGTGTTCTGATGAGGGTCAAGTACAGTGGTGTTATAACATCCTCAGCCATGGATACAATGGCATTACGTATGAGGTGCATGATGAAGGCGGCTTTCCTTACAGCTCTGAAAACTGTTCAGATTGCTATTTACCTGTGTTCCCACATCCTACTGGCCATACCTAGGTATTCGTCTTGTTGCATAAACATTTATGTCTGATGGTGTGGAACTTTTATCAAAGTATTATAACAGATGCATGTGTAATACCTCTTCCAGTGAACCACACAGTACATACATAGCTGTTTGACAACACAGATGGCATGAGTTAGATTTTGACAGTGTGGATTGTGCCATATATATGCCATGGACACCTGTCAACTAGCCTGGATTGATCATAATGTCACATACAGGTATAACAGTGTCTCTCCTAACACATCCAGTAGATGTTACAGTGTCAGGATGGTCTGCTTGATTTCCCTCATAGATTACTGACATCTCATAATAGTTGTACAAGTGTGTTCATGCAGAACAATCTATGATCACTCACAATCACATATGTTGTGTCAGAAACATGGGATTACTGTTGGTATTATTCTGATATTGACCATAATTGTGTGTGCTTCTGTTTACTGCTGACCATGAGCCTGTAACTATGTGTCCCACTTGGTGGAGACCTCTGCTGACATCATAATCATATTCAGGCAACTTATTTTGCACAGCTTCACAATATGCACCTAACCCATATTGTATATAACACATCCCTGACAGATGTCCTCTCCATTGTTCAGGTCATGATGTTTATATCACAGACACAACTTCTCCACTGTTAAGTCACCTTGTGTGACAGTCACATAACATACATTTTCACTGTGCAGGCCATACTGTATCATGTTGGTATGTGATTAGTATTCCTGCTACAACTGTCTTCATTTACATGCCTTCATCTGCTGTATATTACCATGTTTCACTTGTCCTCATAACCTGTGTGTCCCTATTCAATACACACACTTCCCGACTGTTTATTTTGATTGACAGTCCATGTACCATTACGGGATCATTTATACAACTTGTGTTCAGTATGCCTGAAATGGGATTCCGTAATACTATACACTGTATACACTATTCTGTAATGTGTTTGGACTATATACATTGCTATATTATTAACTCTATTAATCATTGTGGCATTCTGTGCAATCGCACAGACCTAGTTTGCCTGTATGTAAACAGGTCTATGTGTCTGCTGCTATCCCTGTTGCTTTACATGGGTTCCTGGCCAGTAACACTGCTGCCAGCCACAAAACTATGCTTGTTTATGTTTACATGTAGTGCATGGCATGAATATGTAATTAGCACTGCTGCTCACCATGCAAACACAAACTCCATGTAGGCTTCCCCAGGGCTGTTTATTTGAGCAAATGTTGGCACCAGGCACCAAAGACTACTACTTATTCACATTCTAAGTTCAACACCTAAACATATAATTATGCAAGCACTAATACTTTGGCATCATTTACACAAATGAGTTTTCCAGCAGTGTGCTTAAGGAGAGAGTAAAAAAAATTTACTACAAAGAATTATGTGAGCAGGTTGTAGAACTTCTGTACATGCTAATGGAATTTTGAAACCAAAGTATCTGGATTTCACAGTGATGTTGACAATTCAGTATGTAACCTTTTTACACACAATCCATCAGTGCTATTTAGAAGTACATTGTCATATTTAGGAAGTGTCTGTACAGTCAATGCACATTGTGCAAACATGGAACAAGACAACTTGACAGTGGCACAATAAATGTTTACTATTTGCATGCAATTATCCTGACATGAACTGTCATTAATGCTTCTTTGGCAATCCACTGTTTTACAACTGTGATTGTCACTGACACCCTGCACTGTGAAACAGGTACATGTCACTCACAGTAACACAATGTACATGAATGACAGTATATGGATGTTATCAGAGAATTCTGTCATTATGTAGGTGAAGCACAGTGCTGTTACACTGACCTGTCAGGACACAAGCATTTATCCAAAACATGTGATGAACAGTCGTTGATCTTCAAAACAGTGAAGTTTTAATACATACAAATGTTCAAATGTGCATTTTCACATATTTAAAGTCAGACGTATCCTGTGGCACTTGCAATTCATACTGTGTTCTCTAGATTGTGTAACTAGTTAGGTAGGTGGTTGGACTCTGACAGTGGTGAACTCTGTGTGTGTGTGTTTCTGGTTTTTAGTGTCAGGTAAGTAAAGCTTCAATAACTCCCTCTGCATTTTACCCATTTTACACAAACATCTCTGCAACACACTGATGAAATCACCCAGAGAAAAGTGAGTGCACTCTCTCACCATAAGATTCAGACTTCTCTTGGGCCACTTGTAATTCATTCTTTAGTCTCTAGATTGTTACTCTAGTTAGGTAGGTGGTTCATTTCTGACAGTGGTGAACTTGTATGTGTGAAGTTCTTGTGTCAGGTAAATAAAGTTTCAATAGTAGATATGTTGTGTCTATTTCCACTCAGGAGAAAACTTTAACTTTGTCAAATCCCCCTCTGTACATTGTCCCACTTTTAACACAAACATCTTCTCTGCATTGCACTGATGAGGTCATCCAAAAAAAGTGCACTTTCTCATCTTAAGAGTCAGACTTCACCTGTGGCACTTGCAATTCATACTGTGTACTCTAGATTGTGCAACTAGATAGGTAGGAGGTTCAGATCTCACAGTGGTGAGCGTGTGTGTGACTTAAATGTCGGGTATATATAGCTTCCTCAACAGACACTATCTACTTCTTCTCAGGAAAAGTATTTACACTGGGAGATAATTCCGTTATCCCACTTTTACCACAAACATCTTCCATGCAATACACTGATGAGGTAATTCTTTTCATAAGTGCACTCCATTATAAAAGTCAGAATTCTCCTGTGGTGCTTGCAGTTAATACTGTGTTCTCAAGGTTCTGTAACTAGATAGGTAGGGGGTTCAAATCCAACAATGATGTATTTGGATGCATGTGTGTGTCTCAAGAGTCAGGTACTTATAGCTTCATCATCAGAAGTATTGTATCCTTTTCAACTCAGGAGGAACATTCACACTAGGAAAGGACTCCCCTTAATCCAACTTTTACCACAAATACTGTATCTTCTCTGCAACACAATGAGGAGGTCATCCTTTCATAAATGCGCACACTCACTATAAAAGGTAGAATTCTCCTGTGGTCATTGCAGTTAATCCTGTGTTCTCTAATTTCAAATCCAACCTTGCTCAAATAGTGTGACTGTGTGTATTGTCATGTACAATTGGCTGTGACAACACCCCTTATGTAGACTTCAAGTACCAAGGGAAGAAGAAGACTTCAGAGGTTTATTATGGATGGAGAAGTGTTCTTGGTTCCTTACGTAAACTTCCAGTTAAAAAACATATTTTCACTAGCTACCCTATAAATCTGAAGTATCCTCAGGCAAAACCCAGTTTTGGAAACATAACAGCCACCCGGTGGTGTAAATCTTCACTCTAGATGACTGTCACTGTTGATGTGACACCATGACCCCATGTGCAAAGATGGGAAAAAGGGGTTATGGATGAATGAATGGAATGATTGCATCATGCTTTCAGAACTGAACTATCTGACATTTGTAGTATGACTTATCCTGTGGTGTTGGCTGTCGATACTGGGCTCTCTAGACTGTGTAATTAAATATGTAGGTGGTTTGAATCCAACAGTGACTGGTTATTGTGTGTGTTTATCTATAATGCTGTGTAGAGAAGGCTTCTAATGCATATAGGATGTATAGCCATGTAGTAATATTGTGCTCTTCACCAAATTTATTTTTTGCAAAAGAATCACCCTATTAAACAATGGTGATGTCATCCATTCAAAGGTACCATGCCACAATTGTAAAACAACTACTTGTGGAAATTACACACACACACGTAGCAGCAACAACATGTCATGCCTTCAAATACCCAAATATATCCAACTGTAGCAACAATTGTACTGTGACATGTTCATTCTTCTTAATATCATGCAGCTTCTTCCTCCCATAGTCAGGTGTTCAGAACCAACACTGATTGACTGTAAGCATTGTGTGTTCTTGTACTGTTATGCATGAATGACATCCACTAAAGTTATAATGTGTACAGCTACAGTGGGAGGGGCTGCCCCATCCCTTATATCTCATAAAAATTGTTTGCAACTCAATCATATGATGTAATGACTTCACATAGATTTAGTCTCACAGTTGTATCGACTTTCACCACAACACATGTGATTCATAGACATGTAAGTGGACTTGTATAGCTTACTGTTCAATTCCAGCAAAGGGAAACATTATATGAATGCAGCGGTATTACACAAACAACAGGTCATCAAGTTATTATTCATTTTTAAATTGGACAAATATAAACATTTTTTTTTATTTCATGGCAATAAGCTTCTGTGGCACGTGCATTTGAGTACTGACTTGTATAGCATATCTAAACAGATAGAGAGTGGTTCTGTTCTGGGACACTGTGTACAAAGCAATAGAAAAAACTTCCTTGGCCAAGAAACATTGATATTGGACTGCTCACAGTTGCGTGAGCATTGACATAGGTATCCCCTTGTTATCACACTGACAAATTAATGTTGTACAAATTATTGTCAAAAGTCCTTTCTAACTTCACACATTAATCTCAGTTATTTGTGACAAGCTCCATTACTATATCCTGTGGCAGACAGTCATTACATAAGTGTGTAGACTGTGTGGTATGATAGAAAAGGGTTTGAATTTGGGGATATCTGTCAACTAACTGCACCAGACAGGAGTGGCTTTGACAAAGAAAGTGGTTATGGCACAGTCAGAGGGCCACATGTTTAAGGCCTCACACTCCAATGGAGGGGATCCATACCAATTATAATAAGAAAGTGCTGTAATCCTTTCGAGGGTGTTTTTCATGACACAAACAGTATGCCTACTTCTGTGGTGTTAACAGTTGATGTGCAGCTTTCTGACACCTGTTCTGGCATGTGTTTGAATCTGGCAAGATGCAAATATTGAGGTCATTAATTGCTCACAGGCGTTGCTTATTTTCCAAATAATTATGTTCTACATTGCATGTCTTCATCCAAATATTTATGTATTTTTTTCTTCACAATGTACAGCTTTATAGGACATTACTACTTAAATAACATTTTTTACTGTATAGCATGATGCAGGATTATCATAAAGTGTAACTGGGCCTGTGTTAGGACACTTTCTTGTTTGTTTGCGTTGCTTACATGCTGTTATGTCAGTGTTCACTGTAATGTGTTGTGAGCATGCCCAGTATAATGATGTACTAGTGCTCAGTTTACAAATGGAGACCTTGAAATAATGGAATGTCATCAGATCTGTATTTTCATTTATCAATTGTGTATTATGAGTGTTATGTTTCTGTTTAGGATTTACATGGAACACATACTTGTCTAATACATTTTTAAAGTTAATATACCCCTTTGTTATTGCTGCAAATGAAAATAAATGGCAAAAACATGGCCCTTTCTGATAAGCATGAAAACAGCTGTAGGGTTTATTTATTCTTCCTGGTTATATGTGATGAAGTGGAGAATACAGCAGTACTGTTGGTTAGCATGTATACATCCCCTGTATATACATGTCATATTTATATAACAGCACTATATGTGAATACCCCTAATGTCTCTACTGTCCCTTGTGAACTATGGCAACTCAAATTTTTATCAACATTTATATCACATTTAACCAACATCCTGGAAAAAAAAGGTGTAGTAACTGTAATATCTAAAGATGACAAAGACCCATCAGATCCAGCTTCATATAGTCCCATTTCAATTTTAAACCATGATTATAAATTGTTTATGTTTATAATGGCTAAAAGACTGGCAAAGGTGTTGCCAAAACTCAGATATGGATCAATGTGGTTTTGTGGAGGTGAGGTAAACATTCGATAACATGAACTGAGCAATGATGATCCAGAGGGAAGCAGAATGTAAGAAAATATTGCTGCTGTTTGTCAGTCTTGATGCAGAGGAAATATTCAACACAGTAAGTTGAAATTTCATGAGTAGGGCAATGGAATTATTTGCATTTTCTGATAGAATAATAAGGTTAATTAGGAGGATATATGAGGGATCATAGGTAAAAATCAAAGTGGGAGGGCTGCTCTCTGATAATTTAAGCCTGAAAAGAGGATCAAGACAGGGGTGTCTTCATTCCCCTTTATTTGGATTAAATTTAGTACCATTGGCAAAGAAAATAAGGGATTCAGAAATTCAAGGATATAACTAGTATGGCACTCGAGAAAAGTTGACTATTTGCAGATGATATTATTTTGTACCTCATGTAACTAGAAAAGGACATCTCATTGTTGTGGAACATTCTGAGACAGTTCTGGGGACCTGATAAAATGAAGTATTTAGGAGTATGGATAAAAAAGGATTCTGTTATGGCTGCTAAGGATACATGAGAAGATACTAAAGAAAAGATAATATGAAAACTTAGAAACTGTGACCGCTTGCCTATGGATATGGATAGCAGCATTTTTAGTCCCTTTAGTTTTATACACCTGTCAGACATATTTTCATCAACAAGAGGAAAAGGTGTGGATAGTAATTGATAACGAGTTGAATACTTTTGTCTGGGAGAGGAAGAGAACAAGAATCGAGAGGTATAAGTTGATCCTTCCAATAGAACAAGAAGGTTTGGGATTGCCTACTTTGAATGGATATTTAGAGCTACACAGTTAAGGCTCATACATAACACAAACAGAAAGCTACAATTCAATGGAAAGCGATGATGATGAAGCAAGGGGGTAATTCAAGAAATAAGGAAAGAATGGGATTTTGGACACAGATCCTTAAGGAAAATAGCAACAATCATATGGAATATTATATTCCTAAAGTAGCAGAAAGTATATTAAGAACTAAGCCAACACAGGATGGAGACAGGAGATTTTGCTGATAGGGATGATTGCAATTAGGAGTACAGAGAATAGCAAGAGGGGGCTGGAATTTACTGGAGAAAGTTGGGAATGGAACCAAGATATTGGGATAGGTTCATAGTTCATTGGTTCACAGGATGATACTAGGCTATAGGCCCAGAGGCCCTTATAAGCCTAGCCAAGAATTTTGCCCATGATCCCACAAAGTCAGCAAATAATTACTGAGGAGAAGGTAATAGAATGGGAAATAGCCAAAAAGACATTTGGACTGCAGGATAGAGAATGCCTTCCCTATCAGGGACTGATATCAGACTATAGGCAATGAGAAAGGGTTGGGGAATCTTAAATGAAAGATCTGCTCTGATAGTGTTTTAGTTGCTGTTAACTATATATAATCATTAGGGCATATAAAATATTGCATGATAACTGTAAGAGTCAATCAGAAGAGGTTAGAAAAAACTGGGAAGGAAGACTGGAAAAGCAATTTACAAGAGAACAATAGGAAGACATATGCATGGCTCCCAAGTACGCAACAAAGTCCAGAAGGTTTAGGATTTTTGCTTGGAAGTGTTTGCATAGGTAGTTGCATACCACAAGCAGACTCCAAAATAATTTTCCTCGGGTAGATGGCAAATGTTGGACACATGAAGTAAGAAAGAAGCAACTGGGAACATATGTTTTGGGAGTGTAATGAGTTGACAGACTTTAAAAATTCCCTGCAGAGTACTCTGTCAGAAATATTGGGTCAGCAAATGGGTGTAACTAAAGAAATAATGTTTGAGCTGGGATTCAGGAACTAAGTTGCCTAGACATTGTAATGCCTTATTGAGTTTACTTCTGGTGGCTGACAAAAAAGCTATTACTAGAAAATAAAAATGAAAATCTTAATCAACTGTACCTGAAATAGTGAATATTGTAAAAGGGATAAAACAAATGAAGTCAGATCTTTAGAAAAGGAAAGGAGCAATTGCATAGAAATAAATGGAAGTGGTTGGAATAATACATCAGAATAATGTTCAGGAGGAGGAGGAGTGGAACTTAAGGGAAGGAAGGAATTCAGCAATTTATGTATAATGTATGTAAATGGAAAATATGTTAATATGGTTTGTTTTGTTATTAATGTAGGTTAGCCTCTGTCTTTAAGTAATAAAGATGTTTAAAAAATGAATATGTGCTCCCTGTTTCTTTATATACCACATTACTGTTGTGTTTTCTGCAATGATATTTAGGGTCCTGAGGCTCCAGGTGCCCTGCACTTTGAGTTAAAAAATGTGGGCTCCTTAGGCTGGGGTCAGGGTTTGACTGAGCATGGGCTGCACAAATGGTACATTCTCATTTTTTTCAGTTGTTTTAACCGCTACATTAGCTCCTTCCTGAGAAATAACTTCAGGTAGTTGGTTCTGTGTGTATTCTGCTCATATTTAGTTTGGATAAGAGAATCACTGACATGGTGGTTATGATCTGACCTAGGATAGTCAAACCTATCTGGTCATTATTCTGGGTTTCTACCATGGTGTGGAAAAGGGCAAGTAGGTGCATCCCTTGTGGAAGATAGGCCCTGTGCTAGCAGAAGGATCTCTTTGGTTTTGGCATAAACTGGATTGCTGTTCATATTAGGGTGAAATCCAAAATGTTTAGGCAGTGCATTGTATTGTCCATAGCCCTCTGCATTTCTCCCTAGGACTGGGCCCAAATCAGGTAGACATACAATATGGGTAGAAATGGATGCTATTTGTTCCTGCGGTGAGCTATCACAGGGCACAGTTTGGGAAAATTCTAGTCTTGCACACATTAAGATTAGCTACTGCACAGGCAGGGACTAAAGGTAGATGCATTTGAATTCACATAAAAAATAAATATGCCTCAAGGGATGTCAAACAATACAATGCTGTTGAGCTTCTCCACATTCAAATCATCATAAGTAAATCCCCACTCCACTTCCTTGGAAAAAAAAGGCCACTCCCCCATGACACAGGAAACCCATATCACAATATTTATGATTACAGGAAACACTCACCATTTACCCAAATACCATATTCATGGGTGGCTTTAATTACCGTACTATTAATTTGGAATCATATATGACTCCAAACATCATGGAGACTACAGGCCTGTTAACAACTTGGCAGAGAAAATCAAATATAGAATCCTGAGGGGAAGGCTGGTAGTGTTTCTAGAGGCTAGAAATCTTCAGAACAGCAGACATCATGGGTTCACGGTCCAAATGAGCTGTCAGTCAAACCTCATTCAGTGTTTCAACTCAATTACAGGTGAACAAGGCAGAAGAGAAGCCACAGATGTTATCTCAACTTCAGCAAGGTCTTTATCTCACTTCCAAGGCAAAGACTAACAGGAAAACCTGTAAAGGTTGTGAGTAGGCTCAAGGTTAAGACACCGACTGCTACACACTTGAATGGTAGGACAAAGATGGCTGTGGTGAAATGGATAAGGGCACGAATTAGGAAACTGATTAGTGAAAGTATCTCATGAGTCCAGTGTTCTCCAGTGTGTTTGTCTCAAACACAATTCAGGGAAAAAAGAAACATAGTGATTCCTGGACTACAAGAAGCAGAGTGAGTGGACTGTAGCAACAGCCAACAGAATCCTTAGGGGTACAGACTCCAGAAGCATAATTTTAAGAGAAGTACCAACATCTTTGAAGAAAGCAGTGGGAGCTGTAATACCTAAAGAGGGTAAAGGTCCATCGGATCCAACTTCATAAAGGTCCATTTCAATAATAAACCATGATTATGAAGTGTTTATGTCCATAGTAGCTAAAGAATGGCAAATGTGATCCCAAAATTGATAGATATGGATCAATGTGGTTTTGTGGAGGGGAGGCAAACATTTGACAACATTAGCAGAACATTAATGATCCAGAGGGAAGCAGAATGTAAGAAAATACAATTGTTATTGGTGGGTTGTGATGCAGAGAAAGCACTTGACAGAGTAAGATGGGACTTTATGAGCAGGGCAATGGAAGCATTTGCATTCCCTGGTAATATTATAACGTTGATTAGGAGGATATATGAGGGATTGGAGGTGAAAATTAATGTGGATGGGTTATTCTCTCATAATTTCTGCTTGAGCAGAGGAACCAGGTGGGGGTGTTCTATTTCCCCTTTGTTATTTGCACTATATTTAGAACCACTGGCAAAGAAAATAAGGGATTCAGAAATTCAATTATATAATTGGTATGGTAGTCAAGAAAAGCTGGCTCTATTTGCAGGTGATATTATTTTATATCTGATAAAACCAGAAAAGAAGATTACAGTGTTGTGGAACATTTTGAGACAATGTCAGATCTTTTCAGGATACAAAATTAATGAAGATAAAACAAAGGCAATAGCAGTAAACTATGCACCCACGTATGAATTGGTTCAGCAATACCCATATTTATAGGCACATGATAAAATGAAGTATTTAGGTGTTTGGATTAAAAATGATTCTGATATGGCAGCTAAGGATATATGGGAAGATACCAAATAAAAGATAAAAAAACGAAGAAATTGGAAGCTCTGTTATATGGATATGGATAGTAAGATACAAGCAGTTAAATATTTTTAGTCCCTTTAATCTTATACATAGGTCAGGCATATTTTTATTAACCAGAGGAGAAGTTGTGGAAAGCAATAAAGAGTGGAAGGATTTTATTTGGGAGGGGAAGATGGCAAGAGTCAAGTGGGATAAGATGATTCTGCCAATAGAACAAGGCAAACTGGGATTACCCGACTTGAAGAGGTATTTCAGAACTACACAGTTAAGCCTCCTATACATAGCACAAGCAGAAACCTATAATTCAAAGTGGAAATTGATGATGTTGATGATGATGAAACAGGGGGAAGCTCAAAAACAAAGACAGACTAGGATATTGGATGCAGACCTTTAAGGAAAAAAATAAATAATCATACAGAATATTATGTTCATAAAGTAGCAGAAAGTATTCCAAGAACTAAGCCAACACAGGAGTGGAGAAAGGAGATTCTGCCAATAGGGATGACTGCAATTAGGGATATGGACACTAGGCAAGAGGGGGCTGGAATCCATTGGAGAAAACTGGCAAAGGAACCAAGGTATTGAGAGAAAATAGCTAAAGAAGGAAAAGTAATAGAATAGGAAGATGCCAAGAAATTATTTGGACTGCAGATTAGAGACTGCCTTCCTTATCAATGATTGATAGAGTATAGGCAAAGAGAAAGAAATAGGAAGATCCTAAAAGAAAAACCAACAATGGTAGAGTTAGAATAGAATCTAGAACAGAAGCTGCTGTTTAAAAAGGAATAATTAGTGGAACACCTAAAATATTGCATGATAACTATAAGAATCAATCACAGAAGGTTAGAAAGGATTGTATAAACAATTCACAAAGAAACAATGGGAGGATATATGTTTGTCTCCCAAATATGCAACAAAATCTAGAAGATTTAGGAGTTTTGCTTGGAAATATTTACCTAGATATATTTTTATACCCCAAGTAGACTCCAGATAATTTTTCCTCAGGTAGCAAATGCCGGAGGTGTGATGTAGAAGAGAGAGATAACGTCTGACATATTTTCTGGGAGTATAATGAGTTGGCAGACTTTAAAGATTCTCTGCAGACAACTTTATCAGAGATACTGGGTGAGCAAATTGGTGTACCTAGGGAAATGATTTTTCTGAGCTATAATACAGAATTGGAATTGCCTAGACATAGTAAGGCCTTGGTGCGTCTAATTATGGTGGTTGTTAAAAAAGCAATTACTAGAAAATGGAAATCAAAGTCTAAACCAACTGTACTAGAAGTAGTAAATATAGTAACAGAGATAAAACAACTGGAATTGGGATCTTTAGAAAAGAGTAGGAGCAAATTACATAAGAACAATTGGGATTGTGGGAACAATACATACAGGGGAGAAATGAGGTTTGGAAGAAGGCAGAATTTGAATGAACTACACAATGAGTGACAATGATTAGGTAGCTTATAAGTGATGTATAAATTATGTTAATATGATTTGTGATGTAAAATGCTTGCAACTAAGATGACATCAATATGGTTTATTTTCATTTTTATAAATGTATGACTGCCTATGTCATAACTGATAATTTAATAAAGATGTTTCTTGTTTAAAAAAAAAGAAAAGAAAAAGAAAACCGAAATCACTGTCTAGGAAGTATCTTGCAGCTGTTCAACGAAAAGCAGTTCAAATTTCAGCTTTGGTGCAGCAATGGCTTCCTGTAATTTAGAGAAAACATAAATAAATTAAATGCACTCTGAGGTATCTGAAATAAATGAAACACTGATGGAACATATCAACTCAAATAAAAAAAAAGGCTGGAAAAATACAAGAAATTCTAACCAGTTTTAAGATGAACTGTCAAAACTGCAAAAATCCCAGGAGGAATGAAGAAATGGCTTCTCAAGAAGAGCTGTTTCAAAAAATAGTACAGTTAGAAGACAGTGCACACAGACAGAACCTATTTTTTGCTGCACCAGAGAAGCTGAAGGAACACGCTGTATTAATTTTAAGTAGAAATAAGCAACTGGATTAGTGTTCCTTGACAAGATTTGTTAATAGAAAGGACACATTCTCATGTATGCTAAAAACCTGGTCATGAAGAAGTAGCCAACAGCTATATTAGTAAAGATGCACTCATACCAGCAGAAAGAATTTAACATGACAAACCAGTGTCAGAAAGGAAAAGTATTAAAAATTGGAGACAACAGTTTGTGAAAAATGATTATTTGCTATACACCTGGCAGAAGAGAAGCAGGTTTATCCCAACAATAAGGGAATGTCAAGAGGCAGGTGTATCCTGCTGTCTTCAGAATATTTTTTCCAGGAAGAACAAAGACATTTTTGATGCAGAACAGGCAGAGTCAGCCAGCAAACAAAAAGGGACTCTGCTTCTCACTCTTCTGACCACACAGCCCACAGACAGACTTTGTCAGTGAAATCTGTTCCATTATTCCACATGAAAATGCTTGAAAGATGGGAAATTGAACAGGAGTTGACTAGAAGAATCAGGAGTATCTTGGACTTGAACCAGAGATCAGTGTTGGGAGATGATGATCAGGAAGGCCAGCAATAGTGAAATTAGTAACTAAATGAGAGAGTATAAAGCATCAGTCACTCTGGATATACAAACAGACATGAGATATGGCAGTGCAAGAAAAAAGTGGTTCAAAAAGACTGGAATTGTTGACTTTGTTAAACTTGTGGATGGACAGTAAAGAATATACCCCACTCTGTGTCATCAATGTGTTGAACAATTCTTCTTATTAATAAAAGAATTTTATGATGTAAATGTTATGTTATATTTAAAGTAGTTTTTTATGGTATGCAGTCTGGTATTTCAAATTTGAGGTAGGAGGAGTTTTATTAGTGTCTGCTGTATATGTTAAACCAAGCAAGTACTTTTATAAGTTGTAATAAGTACATGATTTATACTGTAATAAGATAAAGACAGGTCAGAAGCAAGTTAAAATTAAAATAATGTGATATTGGACTTCTGAGGTGGGGTGTAGGGCATAAAATTGTACTGACATATGCAAAATTAGGACAGTAATTTACCCTAATGTGTCTAGGTTAATATCCTTAGTTTAAGCTACAGACAATGTTTTTTTGAGCAAATGTGTTTAAAAATAAGAGAAAATGGCACAAAGGTATGAAAATTAAAAGTTATGTACTCACCATAACCTGGCATCTGTGTTGTCCATTTTTATACTTCTTCAACCCATGGGGTCAAATCTGATCCTCGGATCCAACTCAGCCACATACTACAGACTTTGGATCCAGCTCTTGAGCTCCTCCTTCTACCAATAACTATTCCATCCTGCTTACCTCAGATCAAGTTTGTTGCCAACTTACCCTACAGTTTAACAGAGACAGGTATAGCTGATAAAGGAAGGACTCAAACCCAGAACTGTAGATTCCAAATACAGTCCAATAGGTCTCTCCAGAAAAAGTGGATGGGGATGGATGGGAGGGAAGTTGAGAAATGAAAATGGACAGCACATATGCCTAGTTATGGTGAGTACATACCTTTTAAATCTGATGCTGCCCTTTTCATTCTTCAACATATGGGACAGAGTCCCCAGCTATGTTGACTTTGGGTGGCCCTCATGGAAGGATATTCTGGAGTACCACCAAACCAAAAGTGACTGTTTCTTGAGATATTATCTAATTTGTAGTGAGTAACAAAGGTATGAGCATTGGACCATGTGGTTGCAGCACAAATATCCTCAATAGATGTTCTTGACCAAAAAGCAGATGAAGCAGCCATGAATCGGGTTGAATGAGGCTTGGGAAGTTTAGGTAAGGTCATACCTTTTTGTGAATAAATCCAAGAAATACAGTCTGTAATCCATTTGGCTACAGTGACTTTAGAGATTGGACAACCCAGTCTTTTTGGTGACAAAGAATTGATCTGATTTTCTAATTTGTTCAGTCCTGTGATGATAAAAATGTAATTGTCAATGTACATCAAAGAGATGAAGCATGTACTCTCCCTTATTTGAAAAATTTATTTGGAAAGAATACTGGTAAACGAATGGAATGATCAATGTTATTTTCAGAAACCACTTTTGGTAATAAAGAAGGGGTTGTCTGTAAAGTAACTCAATCTTTATGAAAAAAAGTTGTTTTAGAAGAAAGAGCTTGGAGTTCAGATATTCTCTTTGAAGAAGTAATGGCTACTAAGAAAACTGTTTTCCATGAAAGGAAGTTTAAATCAGTTTTAGCCGAAGGTTCAAACGGTTTTTGAGTTAGACCTTGTAGCACAACTGTTAGACTCCAAGCAGGTGAGGGATCCTTTATCAGTGGTCTTAAAAGCAAAATACCTTTCATTAAAGCCTTGCATAAATTGGATGAAGCCAATGAATAATTTTTCTCCAGTGTGAAAATTAGCAATTGCTGCCAATTGAAGTTTAATCGTAGAGAAACTTGCTTCTTCTTTAAAAAGAGATCAAATTGAAGAACCACAGAAATTGCAGCAGAGAAAGGGTCAAGCTCATTTTTCTAAAGCTCAAAGGGAGAATCTTTTCCACTTACTCTTATATACTTTTTAGTAGATTCTTTTTGAGAAGTGAAAATAACGGTACGTACAGGGGGAAGAGAGCCTGGGCTGTCTAACCATTACTGGAAGTGAAGAAACCATGCAGTCAGGTTAAGGGCCTGTATGTTGGTTTGTTGGACCTCTGATGGGTGAGAGAGAAGATTCGGAGTTGGCTCTAGTATCCACGGAGGATAATGAAGGTGAGACCATAGGAAGGAGAATCATACTTGTCGAGGCTAGAAAGGGACAATGATGATTACTGAGATTTTCAGCCGCCTTGCTTTCTGCAGAAATTTGGGAATCAAGGGAAGAGGGGGATAAACATAAAGGAGACCCAAGGGCCAAGCATGGACTAGAGCATCTCTCGGTGACTCCCCCTGAAGGGGAATAAGAGCAAAGTACCTGCTGCACTTATTGTTGCAACAGATTGCTAAGAGGTCACAGCAAGGATTGAGAGACCACTCATGAGGCATCAAGATGGACCTGCTTAGTTTGTCCGTTAGTCCATTGGTTTTCCCAAGAATGTACATCACAATTAGAAAGTGGTCTGATGAGATCACTCATTCCCACACTCTCATGATCTCTCTGCAGAGGGGATAACATTGAGTTCCTCCTTGTTTGTTGATGTACCAGACTACAGACATGTTGTCAGTCTGAACTGCAATAGTACCTAGAGGGAGGGCATTGTGAAATGCCTGCAATGCAAGTGGGTCTGCTCCCATCTCTAGAACATTGATAAGCAGATTGGTGTCTTGGGGGGACCACATGCCTTGGAGAATTCTTCCCAAGAACAAAGGGTTGGCATAGATGAATATCATTCGACTGTATCCACCAGTGGATATGTTGTTTGCAAATTGCAGTAAGCATGACTGGAAAAGACAGGAGTTGATGCAGAAGGTCCAATGAACAGCTACAGTCTATTGGAGAACACTCAAAGAAATGTGCCAAAGGAAGTAATAGAATGGCTGCTGCCATGGAACTTAGTGCTTGAAACACTGATCTTACTGGAGGAGATGGCAGGGAAAGAAGAAGATAAACAAGACTTCTGATAGTGGAAATGCAATGAGGAGGTAATGATGCTACCTCTGTGTTATTTGGTACAGTTTACTACTATATCCAATAATTTGAAAAATCTGGAGTAAATACCCCTGGCATGCAAAAGGACATGCTTGGAGGGGTTGGTGAGAAGCCAGTCATCTAGTTACAGAAACACTTGGAATCCTTTTTAGTCTCAAGTGAGCTGCCACCACTGCCATACATTTGTGAAACACCCTGGGGGCTGTGGTAAATCCAAAGGCAGGGCCCTGAATTGGTAATGAGTGGCTCCCAGCCAAAAGCATGTGTCTTCAGGAGCGTCTATCTATTTTAATATGATAGTATGTGCTCTGAAGATCTACAGAGCACATCCAATCATTCTTGTTTAGAGAGGTCACATTATTTAATTCTCCAGTCGGGAGAATTCTGAGGCAGTTATTTCATATTTGGCCTTTATTTTATGGGATTTGCAACTACATGAACTTGCTCTGCTGTTTCCCAGAGTTGTGCATTTTGTTAGTGGTGTTTGTTGAGGGAGGTCGTATTATTTGATTCTCCAGTCGGGAGAATTTTGAACTAGCTTTTTTTTCATATTTATCCTTTATTTTGTGGGATTTATAACTACAGGGACTCATCTTGACTTATGGGTTCATCGAAATATTCACAGACTATGTGTGATTATTGCTGTTTTGTGTAACTGTGAACTAATTATTGTGGTTGGCAGTTTATACATGTGATTGCACCAGTCAGATTTACTCTAAGAGTTAGTGACTGTGATTATGTTAAGGGGAACTTGGTTTCTTTTTCTCAAAGAATGTTAGTAAAACCATATTTTATATCATTTTAAGTGATTACAACTATTTGTCCCTTAATAATCATTTATAGTTCTATGGTTGACAATTAGATCTTGTAATAAGATTTATTTAAAATTCCTTGTTTGATTTGAATTAATACTAAGGGAGTTTTCATAATATTGATAATTTCCAAGATTTTTTTTAAATGGATTTAACGACTATTTTGGAGGGACTATCTGCAGACAAAGAAGACGTCCAAATTTGTGGAGTAAATTCCAACTCGGATAGTGCACAGAACAAGGAATCCCAGTTAAATAATCAATGTACTGTTATGTTTGACAAGCTTTTTAAAAGCATGAAAAAACTCAGAACTTGTGTCTGGCATCTTAAACTGTACAAGGCATATTTACAAAAGGGTATTTCTCCAAGGGGGATGCAAATTCACATAAAACCATTGGTGGACCAGGCCAACATTTTATTGACAGCCTGGTCTGAGATCCAACAGAATACATCTATGCGGTTTGTAAAAGTCTTACATGCCTTTTATGAACGTAAAATTGATGGTTGGGTGTCAGAAGTGACTGAGGTTTGTCAACAGGCTAAAGAGTTTGAAGGTCAGCAAATATATAAAAACTGTTTTCAAAAGTTGAGTGCTGACCTATTAGATTTTGAAAAAGAACTTAAGAAAAGAAAGTTACGTAAAGTCAATAGAGACGTAAAGGATTATAGTGAAGGGAAACCATTTGAGATGGTCAAAAGTGTAACATTTTCTAAATTTGATACCCAGAATGTGAGTCAAAAAAGAAAAAGGAAAAAAATCTATCCTCAAGAAACCCAGTAGTGACACTTCAGGGGAAGATTCTTCCTGTTTTACAGACACTGAAACTGAGTCACAACAAACGTGACCGGCTTCTTAAAAAGCCTGTTGTGTTAAACATGTAAGTTTGGAAAAAGAATAAAACATTGGGAGGGTCCCTTTAGAGGTAGAAGGAAAGGTGGAAGACAACACAGGTCAAGATGTAACCTTACAAAAGTTGCTACATCTTTTGAAACTCAAGTTGTGTATCCAAATAATGTTCATAACATTTCATCTGTTTTGTCAGATATCGAGAATCAGGTATTGAATAAAGGTCTCAACTTTATTCCCGGCTACATGGTGTATGAAGATACCTTTGTGGATGACTTGAATATTTTTTGCAGATTATTAAACCTTAGATTGCATTTGAACATAATGATAATTATGAACCAATTGGTTCTTCTTTCTTGCCAACTTTTACATTTCAAAGATCTATATTTGTGGCCCCTATGAATAAGCATGTGAATATTGTTTCAAAAATGTATACTTAAGGAGTTACACTTTGGTTCACATTCTGATTTAAAGTTTCTTCCAAATAATTTAACTGCATTAGAATTTCATGCTTTAGAAAATTTGAGGAAGAACAAAAATATGGTAATTATTAATGCTGACAAAGGTGGGGCCATAGTGGTCATGGACTGGTCTATGTATTTAGCAGAAGCTGAAAGACAGTTAAAAGATGGTCAGTTTTATACAGCCATGTCCATGGATCCAACCTCTAAATTTAAGTGTGAAATTGATGGATTTCTCCAGTTGGCTGTTAGTGGAGGTATTATCTGTGAAAAAAAAACTTTACATCATTTGAGACTCAGGGATCCATTGCCACAATTTTTGTATCTACCTCCCAAAATCCATAAGAATGCTGTTCAGCCGCCAGGGAGACCAATTGTCTCTGGTAGGGGTTCTCTCTCAGAACCATTATCGGCTTTTATGGCAACATATTTGAAGCCTTTGTTGAAAGGTGTTAGGGCCCATATACAGGATACTACAGAGTTTCTTAACACTGTGTCTGATATCCAACTGGATCCAGGGTGAATTATGTGCACCCTTGATGTAACATCATTATGCACTAGTATCCCCCCTACTGGGCAAGTCTTACGGCAATAGAATACTGGTAAAGTGAAATTTCATTATATAGTCCGGGATTTAACACCTTTCTTCTCTGTTTGACTGAACATGTTCTAACAAAGAATGTTTTTTATTTTAATGGAATTTGCTATTTACAACTTAAAGGTACGCCATGGGTGCTTCCTTTGCACCAATCTATGCCAACCTTTTTATGGGATATTTGGAGCCAATGATTATTTATGATGGGAGTCATAATCTATTTCTGGATGAAATAGATATTTGGAAGAGATTTTTGGATGACTGCTGGATGGTTTGGAAATCTGATGTTATATATTTACAGGAATTCATTCAAAACCTCAATGAAAACAAATGGGGCATTCAGTTTACTGTTAATTTTAATATGGAGTGTATCTCATTCCTTGATGTTTCTTTGAAAAGACAACGAGATGGTACTTTAGTTACTTCTGTGTACCATAAACCTTTTCACTCCAATACTTTACTGCATGCCTCCAGCTGTCATCCAAAGCATATCAGGAATATTCCCAAATCCCAACATATGAGAATTTGTAGGATCTGTTCTACAAATGAGGACTTCCTTATTTAAGATAGTGAGTTAACAATTAGATTTTGTGAATGTGGATACAATCACATCTTCTTCAGACAAGGAGCGAGGTAAAGAAGTTGCAAAGAAATGAATTGCTAAGATATAGTAAAAAAGGGACTTTTCATAAAACTATCAGGTGTATAACTAGTTATGGATGAAACACTTATTATTTCACGAATTTGGTACAACACTGGGACATTTTATTAGCCGATGAACGGCTGAATGACCTTTTAAGTGCCAGATGTCATTTCTCCTTCCGGAGAGGCAAACCTTTGGGTTGTTATTTTAACCACTGCAAACATAAAATGCTCTTCATAAATACTACTCGGGGCACATTTGAAGGTACAAAACTGGTGGGATATTTCCTTGAAGTCACTGTTCATTCTGCAGACATATATACCAAATAAAATAATTTACCAGTAAAAATACACCTCACATTTCAGATTAAAATATTTGCTAGTTGTAGCATGGACTGGGTAGTGTATTTAGCAATATGCACATGTTCAGCATTTTACATAGATCAGACTTCCAGGCCTATTAGACTATGCATATCCAAACATCTCAGCAATATTATGAATAAATGTTCTACAAACGCATTATACAAACACACCATTAAACATTCTACTGCTAAATTTCAATTTATAATTATTGGTAGGGTATGTGGTAATAGGCACTGTAAGGTAGGTTGGCATCCTATTTTAAATAAAAAGGAAAAAGCCTGGATTGTTAGACTGGGTGGGTTATTTCCACCTGGTTTAAATGAACATCTATAAATTAATTGTTAATAGGCTAAGTGAAAATTTTGGTTTGTAATTTACTATATGAGTCTTCATACTGCAGTCTATGTGATGCATTGACAAAGTTGACTGTGGTTTGAATTTAATTAAAATCATTTTTTTCCTCTCACTCTAGTGGTGGCTTGATTTATCTGGTGCCAAACAATGATGTGCCATCAAATGGGGCATTGATAAAGACATCTTAAAAGGCTCCTCGAAGTTGCATAGCCACATCCAGGCATGTCTCCTTATGGCAATGCCCAGTCTAGCTGCTTGTGGGGTACTTTCAGCTGTGTGAGAGATCAACCTCATCAAAGCATTTGATATGGATAAGAGTGGCTGGCTATGAAGATGTACTTTTGGAATCCTCTGCAGACATGGACTCTGAAAGAGTATATGATAGCTCTTTGGTAATATCTCTCAGAAGTCTAGTAAAGTGTGCCAGGTAGTTTAGTGGTTGCTGAGAAAGAGTCACTTTCTGAATCTGTGCAATACTTCAGACTCCCTATTTGGTGGATGGAAAGTAGAGCTCTGTTCTGCTTGCTCTTTCTTGGTGGCTGCCTCCACCATTACAGCATCAGCCAGGACTCCTTTGCTCCAGTGGGATCTGTCTTTTGGAGGGTATAAAAATTTGTCAGATCTCTTTGGAATGGATTCAATGGCATCTGACTTCTTCCAAGCCTGGTGGGAAACTAGGTCAATGAGTTCATCCATGGGGGGGGGGGGGTAACCCAAGATGTAAATCAGCCAAAACCAAAAGCCTCCAAAAATACCAATTCTTCAGGAGAAGGATTTTCAGAAGACCAATGACCTTTTTGCCTAAGGATCTCTAAAATGTCTCCAACGGAGATGTCATTTGGTAGCGATCTGAGGGACCCTTCTCCATCAAAATCTGTATTTTCCATGAGATACTCCATCTGGGAGTCTATGTGCCTCCTTTTGCAAATTCTCTTCCTATGTACTTCCTCTGTGGGATGTTCAGGGGAGGTATTGGATGAGAAGGGAAGTTCCTCTAGCAGAACCTATTGGACACTTGTTGGAACGGTCTGTCCCTGTGGAGTAGGTCTGATCGACTCAGAGCTCAGCACAGATGGGAGAAAAGGAGTAGGATCCAAAAAATAAGAAGGCAGTTCTCTGGAGAGAGAACATGCCCTTTCCACTACCTCAAAAGCTGTTGGACCCAGAGAAGCTTTGATTTGCCTTCTCAGACCCAAAACCCCTGATGAAGGTAGAGCTAGTCCATCCTTAGATCTGCGCCTTGAGGACTGAAATGGATCCAAACTGTCTAGGGCTGAGGCTTTGAAGGGAAAAGACAAATCTGACAAAATTGGTGATGAACCCAGACCCTTGGGTCCAACACCAACACTCTGGCTCCAGGACCCTTCTGATCTGAGGGTGTCAGACCAAAACTAGTCAGGGATATAATCTGTATCAAAGAGACTTTCCTCAGGTCTGACACTGTACCTCTCAGGGATTTTGGATCCTGGGATTCTGAAACCACTGGCCGGATTGGAGAATGAGATAAAATAGTCTTGGATGTCGAAATAAGACTTATGGATCTTTCTAGGGACAAAGTTGGTAAGACCCATTTGTATCTGAGCTCTAAGAAATGTTTGCATCATCCTATCCACATCTGCTACCAACAAACTTCTGGAGGACCTAGAGGAAGTTGTGGATGGTAGCCTGGAGTGTTTCTCTGGAGTCAAACAATGGAGAAGGCAGGGTGGGCAATATGAGTTTTGTACCAAATTCTGGAGTAAGACTCCATATGAGAAATAGCAGGCTTTGGATCAGAAGACCTAGGATCAGAGGGTGTAGTGGAAGAAGATCTTGAGATAATGATAGGAGCTGAAGTCTTCGGATCTGAAGGTTTTGGATCTGAGGATCAGATCTGGTAATGTCAAATTTGAAGTTTTCCATATCTTAGCTAGTGGCTCCAACAAAAGCCATGGGGACTTCAATGGGGAGCGTTTCTTATGCTCTAACAGAGCTTACTTGCTTGATCTGGTTGGGGGGGGGGTTGAGCCCCAGATGAAGATGAACCTAGAAGTAAAAAATCAATTTTTTTTAATCCAGTCGGTTTATCTGACATGTTAAGAAAAAGAGAAAAAAAAAAAAACAAAACTTTTTTTAGTAAGCAAAAAGAGAAGAAAGGAACTTTAACTACCATCAGTGGCAGATCAGCAGCAAAAAAGCAGAGTGTACCACAGCCACAAGTAGAAATAAATCTATTCCGCTAGTAAAAACTTTTGCAGTAGAACTGCTTCCTCAGGCAATGAAGTAACAGAGTAAAAAACAAGTAAAAAGCTCATCCTTATATAACCCAACAAAAGTAGATGGCTCTAGTTACATGATCAATTAAACCATTACACAATTAAAACATTTAAATGCCCAAGTATTTTTAAATATACTTAGAAAATAGAAAACAACCTATATAAATCTATACACAATCATATACTACATGTATACATACATTACAAAGTCATGCTATCTTACTTTATTTCTAAAATCTACTAACTCTGGTTTAAGAGTATAAGCATCATTCAGGCCAGGTGGATGTTGAGCTCTAACTCTTGATAACCATTTATTTTCTTGTCTTTCCATAAACGTTTTCTTCTTACCTCCCCAGGATGTGTAGGAATAGAATGTAAAATCAAAAACTTAAAGGAAAACTCCACCTTCTCCTACAGTTTAACTCAACTCATAAGTTCCTTTTCTCCCTCAAATATAATTCTAGTACTGTGTAGCTACCTGAAACCTGCTTGTACTTTATAAAACTTTCATTACCTCACTTTGCCATCAATGGGAAAGAGAAAGACCTGAAGAAAAATAAGATCATGTTGATATGTCAAGCTCCACTGACAGCCATTTTACAGAAAACATATTAAAATTCTATAAGAAGCAGTCAGACTGATTTTGAGATGTCAAAATAACTCAGAAAACAGAGATACAGTGAAAAAATAGATTTTTTTAGTTCTAAGGTGGTTTTCCTTTAAACTTGTGGGTGTCATATGTACCTGTTATATGTTTATAGAGAGAATTAGTGTCTATTTTCCTTGTTACATGTGAAAGATGGCTACAAATTCTGTTTTTAAACCTTTGGTATTTCCTATGTAGAATGCTGGACATTTAGAGCACATTGCCATATATATTATATCACTTGCCATATATATTATATCACTTGTGCTGTAGTTTCCATAAACTTTCAAATAAAATATAGTATTCTTCACTGGATGTACTACAGTGTTTTCTGTATGTATATGATTGCAGAAAGTGCAGTTACTACATTTAAAAGTTTCTTTTTTGTTAGTAGCATTTTCTTTTGTTCTAATTTGCTCTTTACAGCACAGTCTATTTTTAAGTGTAACATGTTTTTATAACTAAAGTCAGGACCTTTATTATTTCCTTTAGCTCAGGGACATGTGTTAGTATCGACCAATTAATTTTTTAAATGTGAAATGTATTACGATTGTAGGTCAAAATATACTTACAGCTAACACCCTCTCTGGCCTTTGATGTTTGGGCATTCTTATTTTTTTTTTCAGAGAAAAAGGGCTTAAATTTACTATTTCTTTCTTCCAAAAATTTATTTTTAAACTGTTGTATTTCTTTCTTATGATATCCTCTAATACTAAAATCTAATGCTATTTGCTCTGAGTGCTCATAGTATCACACTGTGTATTAAGTCTACTGACCCTTGCCATATGATTTTGAACTAAGTTGTTTAACATAAAACTGGGATGCATACTGTCCATTGCCAAACAAGTAAATTTTTAACATCTTTAACAAAATAGTAGTACCGAGGTTACGTTTTGTATCTTTCTTTAGGGGCAATATCTAAATAATCTATTTGTCTATATTGTATGTTTTTCTTAAACATAAGAAAATATATTGTAGCATGTAAGTACAACATAAAGTCATTCAACTCACAAAAGAGAACCATCCCATAAAAAGAACAGGTCATCAACAAACCTTTTATAGAAAACTACATTTTTAAGAACAAATATTAGAATCATAGAAAACTCCAGCATGTTCCTGAAACGGAAATACATTATTCTCTAGTACAATTTTTGACATCAGATATTAAATCCACATCAATATTTCCTGGTGCAGGTTGTCTCAAATACAATCTCTGATCATTCTTATACCTTCATTATTAGGGATAGAAGTGAAAAGTGAGTCAACATCTAAGGTGACCGTGTAGCAAGTAACACTGGTATAATCTAATGTCCACTCATATAACTGTTACAAGAACTCAGTACTATCTTTAACAATAGTGTATTATGTACTTAACATCTGCTTAAGCTGATTTTCCAGGTATTTAGAGATGGGCTCTGTCACCACCCCATTGCTGACACTACAGGGCATAATGGAGCATCACTAAAGCATTTGTGCACCTTAGGAATACCATATATAAAAGGAATTATAGGTGTTTCAACATGTAAATAATCAAAAAATATCTTGTGTTATATGCTGCTGCTTTAACATGTTAATAACCTGCATTTTTACATATTTACCAACAATTTTTGCTTCTTCAAAACTAATAAGCTTATATTCTACAGCATAAGATAAATTTTGCTTACACACTTAACTTTATCCAAGACTACAACACCCCTCCCTTGTCAGCAGGTTTAACCACAACATTCAGATTTGGACATAAAGCTTGTATTGCTTGATACTCTTTGTTACTTAAGTTATGAAAACCTTTTACTATCAGTACTATACAAGTCATAAAAATGCTACTTCTATGACTTTGAACATCTGGTTTCATTAGTCTGTTGGAACACTTTTAAATTCAGCTTTCTTACAAGGCTTGTGCTACATCAATACTGTCAGCAGGTATAAAGTTCCAACCTTTGTTTAAAACTTTAATTTCTGGTTCAGTTAGTTGGTATTTTGATATGTTAAAAACAATATTTACTGCTTTTGAACCTGGTAAGTTATTTAAAGTATCGTCATAGTACTGCTCCATTTCCTTCCTTATTGCCTGAAACTTCTCTTCTGTTTGGGAGGTAGCGGAAAGCGTTCCATTTGGCTGAATAAAAATAAAAATGGTGTTGAAAAACTGGAACTTCTACTGGATCCAGTGCTGTAATGTCATTTGCATCTAAAGTAGTACTATGACGACTAGGAGAAGTTGTAAATAATTCCACAGGCCTAGTAGTATGTTGTTCATACACACCAACCACAATGTTAGACTGCTCAATTGCCAATGACATCACAGGGTGGGTACTCAGTGTGTTAGCTTATCTTTTATCACTTCCTGATTGATAAATTGTGGAGGTGTAACCTGTTGCTTACTAACTCACTTTGGATTAATTGTGGAGGTGTAACCTGTTGCTTACTAACTCACTTTGGATTTGGCCAGGAAAAAAACATCTCCCCTTTTATCCATCTACTTGTTGTATTATACAAGGATGCACTTTTTACTTGTTTTTTATTCTGTTACTTCATGCCTGAGGAAGCAGTTCTACTACAAAAGTTTTTACTAGCAGAATAAACAGATTTATTGTGGCTCTAGTACACTGTTTTGTTTGCTATCATTACTATGTTTGTGGAGAGACCAGATTTGCTTCCAGTTTCCTTATTTTAACAGTGGTACAGCATAGAGTCACCCTGACATGTGAAAAGGGTAGTCAGAGGGAAGAAATATGAGCAATAGTACAAAGAGTTTACTATTCAGCAGAACAGTAGAAAGGAGAAGAGAGAAAAAGGTAGCATCAAAAATATTAGACAAAACTCGTAACGACCTGAGAAAATACTAAGAGGGAGGTAACAAAGGTTTTAAATTAGTTTAAAAGATAAATAAATTAACTCAGAAAATCACTACTATAGCTTGACAGAGGGACCTGCATCTGTTTGCAATGGCGGCAAATGAGATATGAGGTAACGGGGTGGAGTAGTGCATTATGGGTAGAGGTAGAGGCTTGAGAAGTGGATCCGAAGTTTGTAATATGTGGCAAAGTCAGATCCGAGGATCTGATATGAACTTACAGGTTGAGTAAGAATGAAAAGGACATCAGATTGGTAGGTTTCTTGCATCTTTAAAGTTATTAGCTTGCTTGTTTTCCATTAGTAAATACTCTCCATTAGAGTTGCTGGCAGCTGGCTAGGGGAAGTCTGTACACTATGTTCTGAATTAAATTTACAAGGATTCTTCCACTTATCTGAAAAGCTGTTAGCTGTTTTTTTTCCTCACTGCGGTTTTTACTTTAGAGGGCTGCTTTGCAGTTGCAAACAATCTTTTTTAATGCCTTTATTAAATTATCACTTAAAACATAGGCAAACGTACATTTATATGAAAAAAAAAATATTAAAATTTTCCCAAATGTAGCACATATGTTCTTTTGTATAACTATCAGTCTGACATAACAAAATTGCTCAATTCCTGCCTTTCCTTAAACCTCACTCCTTCTCTAGAGCATTATTCTGCATGTACTTTCCCATAATTTTCAATTATTTCTACACAATTTGCTCCTTCTCTTTTTCTAAAGATCCCACTTCCAGTTCTTTTATCTTTGTTACAACATTCAATACTCCAAATACTTTATTGATTTATATACTGATTTTCATTTTCTAGTAATTGCTTTTTTGTTGGCCACCAGAAATAAACATAAGAAGGCCTTACCATGTCTAGGAATTTCAGACCCTGTGCCCCAGCTCAAAAGAATAATTTCCTTATTTACAGCCATTTGCTTCCTTAATATCTCTAACAGAGCACTGTGTGGGGAATTTTTAAAGTCTGCCAACTCATTACCCCTCCAAAACATTTGTTCCTAGTTCCCACTTTTTTTCCCATCAAACATCCAACATTTGCCATCTACCCAAGGAAAAATTATTTGGAGTGTGCTTGAGGTATAAAACATACCTATGCAAATGCCTTCAAGAAAAAATCCTAAAGCTTCTAGACTTTGATGCATACTTGGGAGTCATACATATCTCCTTTCCATTGTTCCCTTGTAAATTGCTTATCCAGTCTCTCTTCTCAATCTTTTCTAACATTCTCTGATTAAGTCCTATAGTTGTTGTGCAATATTTTACATGCCTTACTAATTATCCATGTTTTAAAAGATTATGTTCTAGATTCAACTAAAAGCTACCAAAGCAGGTCTTTAACTTAAGATTCTCCTAGCACTTTCTATTAGCCTATACTCTGCTATCAATCCCTGGTATAGAAGGCAGTCTCAAGCCTGTAATCCAAATATCTTCTTGGCCTCTTCCTGTTCTATTAATTTTCCTTCTTTAGTTATTTGCTCCCAAAACCTTGGTTCATTTGCTAGTTTTCTCCAGTAACTTGCAGCCATCTCTTGCCTGTTCTCTGTACCCCTAAGTGCAGTCATCCCTGTTGGCAAAATCTCCATTCTCCATTCTTTGGTGGGTTTAGTTCTTAAAATACTTTCTGCTATTTTATGAATGCAATATTCTGTATGGCTGATGCTATTGTCTTTAAGGATCTGCATCTAAAATCCCACTTTCCTTATTTCTTAAATTTCTCGCCTGCTCGTCATTTTGTCAAGCAATTAATCTTCAGAGTTATGAGCACTCTTTGTTGACAAAAATGAGACACTTAAAGGCACAATGGCAAGCAGTTCAATGCAAAATAACAAACATTTGAAATTGTGGCAAGTGAACTAGTAGTAGCCTTCCATGTGGTCTTAATACTTCAATGTATTTAATAACTTGCAATTTAGTTTATTTACTTAAATATAGCTAGTGTAGTTTTTCTTAGGACTAAAGGTTAATGTTTACTGAAAGCATGCAACCTGTTTTTCACATCTGGGAGGGGAATACAGGTAACAAAAGAAAATACAGGAATTAATGTAAGAGGGAATACAGACTGTAGAATGTGCTTCAGCACGAGTAACCTTATTTTTAGAGTAGGTAGTGCCTGTGGGTACAGCCTTCAATTTGGGGCATAGGTTCATAGGTAGGTACTAGGCTATCTACCCAAGGGCATTTATAAGCCTAGCCAGAATGTGTCGGCTTTCACCACCCATTGATTAATTAACGGTTTCTCTGTCAAGCAGAGCCAATGAAGTGATCCCAGGGGTGTATTTTCTGTTACCCATCCACTCGACAAGGTTTCTCTTGAAGAGTGTTAGTGAAGGGCTCTGCCTGATGTAATTTGGAATTTTGTTCCAAAGCATGGGGAGTCTCTGTGACATGAATCTATCCCCTCCAACATGTTCTATTTATTGTTGTGGCAAGGTTTAACTCACTAGAGCACGTGGCTCGCACTGACTTGGATTTCTTTAGGTGGTGTATTTCCATCAATTCTGAGTTGGACATGGCTTTGTAAGTCAGGCAGCGATCACCTCTGAGTAAGCGATATGCCACTGAGTACAGCCAGAGTTTTTTCAGTCGGGCTGCATAGGACATATGTTTGAGACCAGTAATCCTCTTGGTGAGGTACTTTTGTGATCTTTCCAGCTGTTGGAAGTGTCGTGTGAGGTACATCCCAAATGGGGCATTGTACTCTATGGTGGGTCTAATGAGTGACAAGTAGAGGGGCACTATAACCTCTTTATTTCTAGATGCGAACCCTTTATTAATTAGATGGGCCACATAGAAGGATTTCCTAACTACTTTGGCAATATGATCGTCAAAGGAGAGATTACTATCTACCTGGGTCCCCAGATCTCTTATTACCTCTTCTGTATTAAGGGGGTTGCCACCTATGTGGCAATTCGTGGGTGTTTTGTTTTTCCCAAACGGGATGACTATGCATTTTTTGGCATTTAGCTTGAGGCCATGACTTTGACACCAGGTGTCCGTCTCAGTAAGGCCCTTTTGGAGGATGTCTGTGCCAGGCTGAGAGTCAATTATGGTGTCCAGTTTGCAGTCATCGGCGAACCTGGTTAGCCATAGTCCTCCTGTGTTTGCCTGTACTTCTGATAAGTATATGCTGAACAGTAGGGGTCCCAGGACCGAGCCTTGTGGGACACCTCTTGTGACTGGTTTAGAGTTGGACCTGGAGCCCACTATTCTTACCGTCTGAGTTCTGTCTGTATGCCAGTTGGCAACCCATCTTGTGACGTAGGGGTTTATGTTCAGGTTGTTGAGGTTTTCTGTAACACCAGAGTGAGGAATGGTTTCAAAAGCCTTAGCGAGGTCAAGGTAGGCTGTGTGAACCACCTTTCCCTCATCTATGGCCTTGGTGACTGTCTTGAATATGTCAACCAGGTTTAGTAGGTATGATCTGCCCTTAACAAAGCCAAACTGGGTCGGGTCAAGTGTTTGGACGTTCCCAATGTTTTTGTTAATGAGTTCCATGATGATGCACTCCATAGCCTTGCAGACTAGGCTAGTCAGGCTTATGGGGAGATAGTTACCAGGGTCAGTTGCAGCCCCTCCTTTATGGAGAGGAATAACAGTTGCTGTATGCCATTCTATGGGCACGTAGCCTGTGGAGAGGCTGAGGTTGAACAGCATGTTTAGGTGGGGGGTTAGTTCATTCTGTAGTTTGTGCAAGATGCAGCCTGGGACACCACCTGGTCTTGGAGGAGTAAGCCTTGTGTGTTGAAAATGTACACAGGTCTTTTGTGCTTATTCTAAATTAAAAGGGGACAGAATTCTGAAAATGAATTTTTGTTTATTTCTTCAGTTCAAATGGAGAAGAGAAAATACATGTGCTTAAAACATCAGCCTGCCAAACACTAATGAGTGTATGTATGCCAAACATTGGAAATACACATTCATAAGGCTGCCATTTATAATAGGTGGAAATAACAGGTTTCTGTCATAATGGCTACTTTGCCCATATTATCATGTAATATAATTGGCTTACATGTACTGAATTATATAAGAAACATATGGTGCAAATAGCAGTGTTGCAGGAGACACATTTAGAAAGAAATGAGCATGGAATTTTGACAAAAAGGATTTCAGGATGGACATTTAACAGAATATTAGGGACAAAGGAAAAAGGAGTAATAATACTGGTTGTCAGAGGCTCCAGCAGTGACAGGAGAAGGAAAAAATGAGAAAATAATTGAAGATTTGCAGTAATACCAGACTTTTGGCATGGTAGGAGGATTATGTTGGTAAATATTTATATCTACCAAAAACTGTTACTATGGAAATTAAGAAAATGGTTGGAGACTGGAACTTGATTTGCAATTCTGAGGGTGCATCAGGGGGCCTAGAAAAGAAAATATAAGAAAAGAGAGTAGATCTCTGAAGTAATACACAACAAGATTTGCTGTGGGAGATGTAAATTGAGTAGTAGGACATCGGACAGAATTTATATCTTTCCCAAGGTGTGAAAAAATGAAAGGCTGGCAGCCCAGCCAGACAGAATCTTGCAAATAATTCTATGTGATTTTAAATATTAATATAATCCACAGGCTGGTTTTACAAATGTAAGAGAGAACTATATGTTATGATTAAACTGTTTGTTGTACTGAGCTTCAAAAATGTAACCACAGTGCACTCTACTCAAGCATTGTATGACTGTTTGAGCTCAAACTCGGAGACATGATGTCTGTACCAGCAAATTCTTTCTATTGTTTTGAGACCAGAGTTAATTGCTAGAGTTTACATGTATAATGTTGTTTATTGCTGTGGCTTCCTGCAGGTGCACATTACAAAAAGAAATGTAAATTTTGAGTTTCTGTTATCCTGGGAAGCTAAATCTGAACTGTTAAGAATGATGTAATCTAAAATGAGTCAGCAGTGATGTATTATCAATTTAAGACTTTTTCAGAAAGAGAGAATCAGAGCATTTTGGATTTTGTCTGAACCTGAACACATCTACTCACCAGTACTCTGTCTTTACTCTCTGTATGTATGTTAGGGTGTTTCATATATATATATATATATATATATATATATATATATATATATATATATATGCAAAAAAATATTTTTTATCTTGTTTACATACCCCCTGATTTTATGAAGATTGGTAGGAAAAAGAACCATGTAAAATTTAAAGCCTTACAGTGACAGCTCAGTGCACTTTAATTCTGAGATTTTACATTTTTTTTCCAAATTGAGCCAATAGAAATGAAATATATTCACAAATCAGTACACAAATGGCAAATATCAGTTTCCTGCTGCATCTGAAATGTCTATTTGTAATTCTGAGCAACACAAATGCTAAACAGTTTAGGAAAAACTAAGCCTAGCAAAAATTAACATTCATAGGAAGTAAGCTCAAGTTTACATCAGTTAATTTGCAGTACTATAGTGTCTTTTTAGTGGTTCTGTGACTTTGTCGATGGTGTTCAACGGTCTGATATACCAGCTTTCGCTGTTCCTCACTGAGTCAGCACTTGACAGAATGTTAATTTGACTGCCTGTACTGCACAGTCATTAACAACTTGCAAAGCTGGAACTGTTTTGCAATGACAAAGTCAGGCATGTCACTCCATGCTGCAGGATCAGCTGTTAGGAAAGATGGGTTTATGTTGACAGCAGTGCTGCGAAGTCAGATAAGGTCATGCCCTGGAAACTAACAACAGCTTTTGCATTGACTCTTATGATTCAGGTGATCCTGTATCTACTGTGCTCACTTCTTTGACAGGCAGTCTACCAGTTTCTAAATTCTGGTGGTATTTTCACGTTTGCTGCTGCATCATCTTCATTGTCATTTTCATGTTCACTACTGTATTCTGCCCCTGTCAGCTCTCCAGCTTCTCTGTTTCTTTCAGCTGTTCTTTATCTTTGCGTTTCATTTCTTCCTGTAGTCATTTTTCCTTTCTGTCCATTCATTTTTTGAATTCAATGTCCTCTCCACCAATTACCATTTTTCTGTCTGTACGTTGATCTTGTAGAAAATCCCAGTCTTCTTGAGTCTTTATCAATAATTCTGCATCAGCATGCCCCACATCAAAAAGCTTCAAAAGTGCATTGCTAAAATCTGTTTCTGACACTCTGTCTGACTGGTGATTCTTATTCTTCCTGATTCATACAGACTTTTGAGTTTTGTCACTGCATTCAGCTTCTGCATTGTAGGTATGCTATCTAACTTCCATAACTGCAGAACTTCATCAACAGCATTTGAACAACTCACTGAAAGAGCTAACTTGATGGTTTTAAGATCATAGAACAGTCTGCGTAAAATGTGACTGTTGGTTGGAAGCTGATTTGAGCAAGTTGATATATTAAGGGCAGGTAACCGCTGGCCAACAAGCCAGACATCAGTAGCAGCTCTGGCTGACTTTCTCACTGAGCTCATGGTTCACTATTAGGGGGACTGGGCTCTTATCAGTTAACATCAAACACTGCCAACCACATGTGCAGAAACTATATGAATTGATAAATCATCAAAAAGTAATTAAATACAATGTTTCAATTTGCACAGTGTAAACAGGAAACAGCACAGAATTTTGAACAATGAAAACAGAATTAAATAGTGCACAAGGCTTTAAATAGGTAAAGTAGGTTGCAGGAGGTTATGAAAGATCAAGTAAAACTGACTGGAGATCGATAAATACAACACTGGAATGCAATTAGTGCTACTGGAAACAGTGTGATTTTTCTACATGCTGTGAGCTGTCACTTAATGAAGTCAGACAATTCTAATTTTTGCATACATACACAACTCACCAAACCTCATATTTTACAAACCTATTTAAAATGATTAGAGAAAAAAACAATTTGAAACACCCTAATGTATGTAAGTTATTTAGAACACTTTCTCTTAGAAATAGAAAATAGTAAGATTAGACTAGCTGTTTCCTATATTTATGTCAGACTATTCTACAGTATTATTTTAAGCAGTTCCTGTGATGTCTGAACTCTTGACTAGCACCGTGTTGAATTGAGGAGATTTATCTTGTGTTTTTATTATTTATTAAATATTTTTAAACCTTTCAACTGTGGCTATTTTGTGTAGAGATAATTTAAGCTCTAGAGGAGTACACTGCATGTATATAGTGATATTGTCCAAGCCACTCCAAGAAGCATTGCTGTTCATCATACTAATTGGTTAACAATATTTCACAGTAAAATTGAACACCCTTTGGTAAGGACCTTATTAATAGCTGATATTAGTGGTTGGTGGCAGTGTTGTCTACCTTATATTCTGGCCAGAGAAGGGGGTGTAGCTGGAGAACCTATGCCAGCCTTCCCCAGGAGTGTCTGTGGGTTTGTATATAACTCATATCTCAAAGTGTGTGTGTGTCAGCTACATGAGCAGGGATACAAAGCATTGGTTGGACAGAGAGGGTGCTGGAGGTTTTAGCTTGACCACTAGGCTGAGACCTGTACCCTATAGCTGTGCCAGTGGGGAGTCTTATTGGGGATCTGGAGAGAAAGGGAGAAACCAGCCCCAGACTGACTGTGATCTCTATGTGCTCTTAAGGGGAAAGAAATTGAACTTTACTCTGTGTGTACGTGTTATCCTTCCTGATGTGCATGCCCCTCACTGGTGCTAGTGGTGAGGATTGAGGCTCCTTGATTATTGGGCCAGTGCACAGGTGTCACACAATGTATATTAACTCAGCTAGACTGTACAGAATTTATATTGAACAGGAACATTTTTTAACTGAAATCTTTAACACAACCTGATTACTATTTCATATCATACCCCAACAAAATGTAAGACTAAAATATAATACAATTAAATAAAAATGAGAGTTTTTCTTCTTGTTAAAAAGAGAGGCATTTTAATGAATGGGTAATGAAAATTATTACAGAGTTATTAGAAAAGACAGAATTTTTTTCAGAAGGGATAGCTCGACAATAGGATAAAATAAAAAATAGACTTTAAAATAGGGTTTAAGTAAATGGGACAGAGGTAATAAGAATTATGTCAGACAGAAGTTAAAATATTGCAGAATAAGGGGAATCTCAATGAATAAGAAGCAAATGAGAGTGTTAAAGGAAACTGAAGACAGTATTTGGATAACATGCTTGAGTTTAGAAAGGTTACTGTCAAGCAACTATTTTTTTCAGAACTGCTCTAGAGCACAAAAACTTTTAGCACAATGACCTAGGCAACAGCATGTAGAAAGAGTAGCCACAAAACTTATGGAACATATGACAAGAAAAACAAAGATCCTACAGAGTTATTAAAGACATTTCAATGTTTTTGAAAATCTGAACACAGCAGAAGAATGTGGAAATCAATAAAAGGCACAACTGCAAATATACAAGGAAAACTTAACTATGTTAAGGTTAGAGGAAGACGATGCTCAACAATTAAAAGTTAAGATAGGCACATATGAGATAAAATGGTGATGTATATATGAGATAAAATGGTGACGTATAACCAATCAAATGGGAAGTCTCCAGGAACAGACAGCATTCCTGTGGAAGCATGGAAGTTAGGAGAGAAGAAAATTATAAAAATTTGGAAGGTTTTAACAGTAGTTTAATATGAGAAACACCAGAATCTTCGAAAAAAAGCTGTGTTGACTTCTTACTCATAGAGAGTAAAGACCCTCCAGACCCAGCTTCATATAATCACATTTAGCTTTTAAACCATGATTATCAAGGACTTATGTCTATACTAGCTAAGTTGATGACAAAGGTAATACCAAAACTGACATATATGGATCAATGTGGTTTTGCAGAGGGAAGGCAAACATTTGACAATGCTAACAGAAAAAGAATCCAGAGGAAAGCAGAATATAACAAAATATTGTTAATGATGTTGGGTCTTGATGAAGAGAAAGCATTCAATAAAGTCACTTTGGATTTTATGAGTAGGACAACTGAATCACTCACCTTCCCTGATATACTATTATTATTTATTTCAGTTTGGTAACCGGGGAAGTCCACTGGGCCACGAAGAGCCCGTTTTCAGTGGAGGCCCAGGGAGAAATGCTCCAATGACAGTTACAGGTAAGTTAATCTTTACAGTCAAAATTTTCATAGAAATACAGCAAACAAAACAATGTGAAATCATACACTTGATTTTCTGAGAAATGCAGACTAACTTACAATAAAATGAATATGATAACACAGTATTTATACAGACAAATGAGAAGACAGGTGTAATAATTATATATATATTTTTTTTCGAGACAAAGTTCATATCAGACAGATAGTGGGTACAGTAGGTGACTGTCCTGAAAGGGTACAATTCAGTTGTTGTAGTAGGTATGTGAAGTAGCGGTAAAAGAGGTGGTGGTGTGTGTGGCTAGAGGGGAAGTTATATTGGGGAGTGTGATGGGCATAACCATTTTGCAGTAAGGAGGAGGATTTAAATTTGGTGTTATCAGGGGTACTGCGAAGAGTGGTAGGGAGAGAGTTCCATAGTTTAGAAAAGCAGCAGGAGGTGGCCAAGAGGTCATGAGGGTTTGTAGATTTGTAGGAGGTTTTGATTTTCTCAACTGAGTGAGCGGGTTGGAATGCAGGGGGGCAATGTGGTGGAGAGAGAGAGGGGCAGCTGGAGGGTTTATGGATCAGTTTGTAAGCACTGGTGAGTTTAATCATTGTCATGTAATTAGGCAGTTTGAGCCATTGTAGGGTATGGAGAGTGTGGCAGTGGTGGGAGGAGTTTTTTGAGATGGTAGCAAATTTGATTATTTTGTTGTAGCAAGATTTGAGTTTGGATTGTAGGCCGGGTTGGAGATTATTTAGTAGGGGGCACTGTACATAAGAGAAGGGAGGAGGTAGGAGGAGGCTAGGGGTTTTCTAGTGGAAGGAGAGAGGTAGCAATAGTGTCTGTATAGTTTTTGGTGAGTTTTTTTTTATGTTGGATAAAATATGGGTGTCAAATTTTTGATGCTCGTCAGTGATGACACCAAGGAGTTTGGTATTAGAGATGATTTTGATTGGGATATTATTGCTGTTAAGTACTGAGAAAGAGTTTTTGTCAATTGGGGAATTTTCTACAGGGGGAAAGATCATCAGTTTGGTTTTACTAGCGTTTAGGGCAAGGTGGTTCTTACTCATACAGGATTCTGTTTTAGAGAAGGCTGACTGAGATTTTAGAAGTAGGTCAGAGGGGGAGTATGTTGAGCAGATGATTGAGTCACCTACACATTGGATTACTGATGAGTCAGGGATGGCGCGGTGAAAGCTGTTGATAAATATATTGAAAAGTAGTGGTCCTAGAAGTGAACCTTGAGGGACCCTGGTGGGGGGGGGCAGAAAGGGGGAGGTTGAGGATTTCCATTGGACAGCTTGTCAACGCTCAGAGAGGTAGCTTGAGAACCAGAATAAGGTGGAGGTGGAGAGACATGAGTTGTGTTAATAGTAGAGGGTGGGAGATGGTGTTGAAAGCTTTGGATAGGTCAAGGAACAGGGAAGATGCAAGTGTACCGGAGTCGCGAGCTTGGTTTATGGTTTCGAGAAAGGATAGGAGGGCAGTCATGGTACTGTGGCAAGGGTGGAAGCCATGTTGAGTAGGGGTAAGAAGGTTATGAGTCAGATATGACATGAGCTGAGTAGGGATACATTTCTCCAGGATTTTTCAAAGACAGGAAAGGATAGCTATAGGTCTGAAATTGGAGGTGTCTGTTTTGCCTCCTTTGTGAAGTGGGATAATGTATGCATGGGGCCAGATGGATGGCACTTCTTCTCTTTTGGCTGTTCCTGTTAGGGGTCACCACAGCAGATCATCTGTTTCTATTTCTTCCTGTCCTCTGCATCTTGCTCTGTCACACCAACCACCTGCATGTCCTCTCTCACCACATCCATAAACCTTATCTTAGGTCTTCCTCTTTTCCTCTTACCTGGCAGCTCCATCATTAGCAACCTTTTCCCAATATACCCAGCATCCCTCCTCAGCACATGTCCAAACCAATGCAATCTCACCTCTCTGGCTTTCTCTCCAAACCATCCAACCTGACCTAACCCTCTAATATACTGATTCCTAATCCTGTTCATCCTCGTCACACCTAGTGCAAATCTTAACATCTTTAATTCTGCCATATCCAGCTCTGACTCCTGCCATATCCAGCTCTGACTCCTGCCTTTTCGTCAATGCCACCATCTCCAACACACAAAACATAGCTGGTCTCACTACCTTCTTGTAGACCTTCCCTTTCACTCTTACTGTTACCAGTCTGTCACATATCACTTCTGACACTCTTCTCCACCCATTCCACTCTGCTTCTACTCTCTTCTTCACCTCTCTTCTACACCCACCATTACTCTGAACTGCTGATCCCAAGTACTTAAACTCATCCACCTTCACCAACTCTACTCCCTGCATCCTCAACCTTCCTCTATCCTCCCTCTCATTTACACACATATATTCTGTCTTAGACCAGCTGACCTTCACTCCTCTCCTGTCTAGAGCGTATCTTCACCTCTCCAGGGTCTCCTCAACTTGGTCCCTACTCTCACTACAGATCACAATGTCATCTGCAAACATCATAGTCCACGGGGCCTCCTGTTTGAATTAATCTGTCAACCTGTTCATCACCATTGCAAAAAAGAAAGGGCTAAGAGCTGATGCTTGATGTAAGCCCATCTCCACCTTAAATGCATCCATCACTTCCACCACAGACCTCACCACTGTCACACTACCCTCGTAAATATCCTGCACCACTCTTACATATTTCTCTGCCACTCACGACTTCCTCATGCAATGCCACAACTCCTCTCTTGGCACCCTGTCATATGCTTTCTCTAAGTCCACAAATTCACAATGCAACTCCTTCTGACATTCTCTATATTTCTCCATCAATACTCTCAGAGCAAACATCGCATCTGTAGTACTCTTTCCCGGCATGAAACCATACTGCTGATCACTAAACATCACCTCCCTTCTTAATCTAGCTTCCACTACTCTTTTCCATAACTTCAAGCTGTGATTGATCAATTTTATCCCTCTGTAGTTAGTACAGCTCTGCACATCACGTTTAGTCTTAAAAAATAGGCACCAAAACACTTTCTCCACTCCTCAAGCATCCTCTGACTTTGCAAGATTTCATTAAACAATCTGGTTAAAAACTTCACTGCCATTTTTCCCAAGAACCTCCATGGTTCCACTGGTATGTCATCTGGACCAACAGTCTTTCCATTCTTCATCCTCTTCATAGATGTCCTTACTTCCTCCTTGCTAATCTGTTTCACTATCCCCACATCATCCAACCTTCTCTCTCTTTCATTCTGGTCATTCATCAGCTCCTCAAAGTACTCTTTCCATCTGCTCAACACACTCTCCTCGCTTGTGAGTATGTTTCCCTCACTAGCCTTTATCACCCTTACCTGCTGCACATTTTTCCCAGCTCTGTCCCTCTGTCTAGCCAATTGGTACATTTCCTTTTCTACCTCTTTAGTGTCCAACCTTTCATACAAGTCTCCATATGCCTTATCCTTAGCCTTCGCCACCTCTCTCTTTGCCATGCACCTCATCTCCTTGTACGCTTGTCTACTTTCAGCTATCTAACAATCCCACTTCTTCTTCACCAGCCTCTTCCTCTGTATATTCTCCTGTACTTCCTCAGTCCACCACCAGGTCTCCTTGTCCTCCTTCCTCTGTCCAGATGTCACACCAAGCACCTTTCTAGCTGTCTCCCTTACCAGATCTGCTGTAGTTACCCAGCTATTTGGTAACTCTTCACTGTCCCCAGTGCCTGTCTTAACTCTTCCCTAAACTCCACCTCACAATCAACCTTTTTTTAACTTCCACCACTTGATTCTTGGCACTGCTCTCACACTCCTCCTCCTCTTGATCATCAATGTCATCCTACAGACCACCATCCTATGCTGCCTAACTACATTTTCCCCTGTCACCACTTTACAGTCTCTAATCTCCTTCAGATTGGCCCTCCTGCATAAGATATAATCCACCTGTGTACATCTTCTTCCACTCTTGTATGTCACCCTATGCTCCTCCCTCCCTCTTCTTAAAATACGTATTCACCACAGCCATGTCCTTCCTTTTCACAAAATCCACTACCATCTGACCTTCTGCATTCCCCTCCTTAACACCATACCTAACCATCACTTCCTCATCCCCGCTGTTCCCTTCACCAACATGCCCATTGAAATCCACTCCAGTCACCAATCTCTCACCCTTGGGTATGCTCACCACCACTTCAACCAACTCACTCCAAATTTTTTCTTTCTCATCTATTGCACACCCAACTTGTGGAGTGTATGCACTAACAACATTCCTTACACCATCAATTTTGAGCTTCATAAACATCACTCTATCCGACAATCTTTTCATCTCCAAAACACTCGACATACTGTTCCTTCAGGATAACCCCTATGCCATTTCTCCTGCCATCCACACCATGACAGAACATTTTGAACCCACCTCCTATACACCTGGTCTTACTCCCCTTCCATCTATCCTCTTGCACACACAATATATCAACCTACCTTCCCTCCATCATATCAGCTAGCTCTCTCCCTCTACCAGTCATACTGCCAACATTCAAAGTTCCTACCCTCACTAATACACTCCTAAACTTCCTCCTCTCTTCCTGCCTTCGGGCATGCCTTCACCCTCTTCTTCTCCTTCAGCCAACAGTAGCCCAATTTCTGCCAGCACCCTGTTGGCTAACAATACTGGTGGCGGTCGATGTTAACCCGGGCCTCGACCGATACAGTATGGAAATCTATACTGTTGTCCGCATATGTCATTTGGCAGAGGTTTTATGCTGGATGCCCTTCCTGACGCAACCCTCCCCACTTATCCAGGCTTGGGACCAGCACAAAGAAATACACTGGCTTGTGCATACCCAGTGGCTGGGTTGCCAAATGGTTGGGACATATGCTTCATTAATGGATCTGTTAATTAAGATAGGGATGGGGAGGGCTATACTGTCAGCAGATAATTTTAGGAAAGTAGCTGGGAGATTTTCAGGTGCGGTCCTGCTAGGTTTCAGTTGGAGCAGTAATCTTTTTATAGTACTTGTAGGGATGGGTTCAAGGTTGAAAGAATGGGAAGGGTGTAAGTGTTTGGTGAAATTTGAGGGGCAGGAGGGATTGTTTTTGGCGGGGTGGGAAAAGAGGATGACAATTTGGCTATGCAATCTATGAAGAAGGAGTTGAATTGTGTGGCAGTGTCCAGGTCAGTAAGGTTAGGGTTGGGGCAGGGGTTCTCTTTGTTACTAGGGTGGAGGAAGAAGGAGATTGTGTCCCATAATTTTTTAGGGTAAGTTGAGTGTTTGGTTTGAAGTTTGGAGTAGTACAACTTACGATATCTGGTTATAAGTTTTTTTAAGGAGTTACGAAGTTGTTTGAATTCTAGTAGGTAGTTGGGTTGTTTGTTTTTTTAGTATAATTTCCAGGTTTTATCTCTTTGTAGCATGGCAAGTTTGGTATCTTTTGACAGCCAGGGGTGGCATTGGCTTTGATTCATTTGGTTCTAATAGGAGCATGGCGGTTTAGTGTGTTTATGTGTGTCATTGAAGTAGGTAGTGGCACTATCAAGGAGCAAGGTTCTTGGGGGGACAAGTCTGTGAGTTTCAGACATTCAGAGAAAGTTTGAGGGTTGAAGTGGGAGAAATTTGAGTGTATATGTATTGGTGTTGCTGCTGGAAAGAGCATGGGAGACGGTCAGTGAAGGCAGGAAGGCGATTGCTAAGAGGGTCTGGAAGAGTTCCTGAGTTTGAGATAAGGTTGGGATGGGATTAAGGATCCAGTCTGTGATGATGCCGGAGAACCCATCTTTGTTAGGCCTGGTAGGGGAATTTATCAGTTGGCTGAAATTGAAAAGATTGACTGACTGAGATGGGCCTTGTGAATTTATTGAGGCCCAATTTATATTAGTGTCACCTAGGATGTAGGTTTCATTTTTGTTACAGGAAAACCAGAAGAGGATGTCTTCAAGTATTGGGATGTTATTGCCAGGGAGTATATACAGGGCTACTAAACATATGGATTTGTGATTGTTGAGTTTTAATGCAGCAAGAGTAATTTCAGCATTGCTAAAGTTAGGGACAGGACTGGTATAAGGGGTGATGGTGTAGGAGGAGTAGGTAATGGCTACTCCTCCTCCTCCTTTTTTAAGTCTATCATTATGAACGATTTGGTAGCCTGGTGGAATAATTTCACTGTCCTTTATGGAGGATTTAAGCTAGGTCTCTGAGATGGTGGTTATGTCAGGATGGTTATGGTAAAGCCAGGCATGGAGGTTAGGGATTTCATTTCTAAGGCTTTGGGCACTGAGTGTGGCAAGACAAATCGATTTGGGGGTGTGAGTGTGTATGAGTGGGGAGTTAGAGGAAGTTGTTGGTGGTGTGGATCTGGGGTTAGGGTGAATGTCTCCGGGTAGTGACAGAAAAGTCTGAAGTAGGATAAGTGTTAGGTGGTCTAGTCTGAATGTGGTGCATGAATGTAGGAATGGAAACAATTTGGTGGAGTGAGGGGTGTGTAGTGCCTATGTAGCATGGGTAGTAGTGTGTGTTTGAACAGTAGGGTTGGGATGAAGGGGGTAGAGTTCATGTGTTATGGAGATGAAAGACTGTACACAGGCAGGTTGGATGGTGGCTGTGGAGTGTGTAGGGGATGTGTGGTTGGGGTGAGGAAGTTCTGTGAGACAGGTGAGAACTTAGTGAGGTAAGAATGGTCATTAGGTGAAGTAGATGGTATAGGGAAGGAGGCATTGTGTAATAATGGGAGGAGAGTTGGAATGGTAAGTGAGTGTGGTGGGAGTGGTGTATTGTAATTGGATAGCAAAAGGTGTGGGTGGGCAGTGGTTAGAATAAATCTGCAGGTAGTGGGGGCAGGTGGCAATTGGGGACAGGGTATGGGAGCAGAGTGAGCCCGCAGGGCGAATGGAGTGGGTTAGAGCCCCAGCAGAGGTGAGCGAAACTCAATCAGTGAGTAATGGCTAGTCACTGGTATGAGGGAGTAGTTTCAGTGAGTAAAGTTGCTTTTAATCAAATGAAGTAGATTTTGTGGCTTACTAGTCAAGGTGATGGAAGAGATTCTAAAGATTAAATTAAGACTAACAACATGGCTCTGTGGTCTGTTATAGCCTGAAAGCAGCTGTATACAAGTTAGCTGTTGTTGTGACTTTCAGCTTTTCCCGGTTAGGGGTCGCCACAGCACAACTCTGGTCCACTAATGATTGGCAGTAGATTTTTACGTGCCGAGTTGCCAGCTCTGACACACAACCTTCAACAAAGGTACGCCCATTCACGCACGTCTCCACACTGAAGACGCTCTAGCTGAGAATCTAACAGGACAACGTCATACTGTGAGGTGACAACACTACCGCAGCACCACCACCACAGTCTGGCTGTATATAAGTTAGTTGATAGGGCAATTTTATAAGGGGAAGATACTATCTTGTTTCCGTTGGATCAAACGGGAGCAGGGGATTTATAGGAGTATGTGACGGTTGGGAAGGGTGAGTGGAGATATGGGGAGGAGTGGTTGTCTGGTGCCACCTGGTGGCACAGATAGGGAGCAGAGGGGGGATAGGGTCCCTGCAAGTGTGCACGCTATCGAGAAATGCTTAACTGATGGCAGATAAAATACAATGCTTACAGGTATAAACATAGAATAGGTAAAAAAGATCAAGGAACACTAGCTTACATGCGTTTTTGGTGAACTAGTTATAGAGCAGTAAGTTAAGTATTCCATAACTTCTTGGCTCTTGGGTGGAAGGAGCTGGTATAGGATGTAGCTCATGGATGATAGAGGCTTATGAGTTGGTTAGAAGGAGCTGGAATAGAAAGAGAAGAGAAAGTTATTAAAAGGGAGAGCAGAGCTGTAGGTAGATAGATCGTAATACACAGAAGAGTGGGGAGTGTATGGGTGAGGAATGAAGATGCTGAGTGATGTAGGAGTGTAAGGGGGGAAGCTGGATGAGAGTGTGTATGTGGGACTGAGTTGGCTAGCTGACTTGCAGCAGTGTAAGTCAATAGGGTGATGTTCTGAAGTGAGGTTCAGTGGGTAGGCTTACAGGACAGTCAGTAGTGCATAAGAAATAACATTGTAACTATCAGTGTTATAGATGCGGATTAACAAACTTTACGCTCTTAGTTCTGATATAACATGCTCTGCACTCTTAGTACTTGAAAAAACATGTAAAACATAGGTATTGTCAGTGAAAAGTAACAGAATACACTCATAGTTCCGATACATATGTTCTACACTCTTAGTTTTGATAAAACACGCTCTGCATTCTTTAGTATTGATAAAACATTCAAACAGCGTAAAATATTCAAAAGCCTGCAATTATCATATGCATTCAGAAAAGCAGGAAAGCATTCTTCTGCGAGCATTCACAAATAACAGTTATACAGTGACCAGCAATACAGTTTTCACTCCTCGGACTGTAACTATTATCATTCAAGTGTGCACATGTGATTGCTATGCAGTTTTGATTATTATAACATCATTTTGGAGGGAAACGCTCCTGTATGTGTACTCATACATGATGGAGTGAGTGTGCTATTTGAAGCAAGTTATCGTCGTCTTGTCGAACTAATGAATGGTAGAGGGAGGATTTAGTCCAGACTACAGTAAGGCAGAGTAAGCAGTAGCCATAGGGCAGTCGCTAACACCAGTTGTGTAACTGAAACTATTACCGTCCTGCTGGAGCTTACTGGCTGCATGTGGATCAAGCTCTTGATTATGGTCAGTAAAAGCTAGTATATTCAATTCAGTTCATTAATTAGGAGGATATACGAGGGGTCAGAGGCAAAAATTAAGGTGGGAGAGTTCCCCTTTGAACAGAGGGACCAGGGAGGGGTGTTTTCTCCCCCCCATTTGTTATCTGCTTTAGATAGAGAAAGCCACTGGTAAATAAAATACGCGAGTCACAAATTTAAGGATATAACCAGTATGATAATCAAGGAAAGTTATCTTTATTTGAAGATAATATTATTTTGTACTTGTTAAATCCAGAAAAGGTTCATAGATGCTTAATAAGCTATTGCTCTGTCATGATCTTTAGAAGACTAGCCCTGTAGTCCCATGAAGTTTTTAGTTCTTGTAAATAAAGAATGAATAATCAGTCACTGAGCTTAACATTTACACGTTACCCTCCTTATCCATAAGGGGCAAAGGTGCATTTGAATAAAGTAAGGGGAGTACTTTGCTATAAGTGGAGAGGAACACAATTCCAAAGGATGTTTAAGTGTTGTGAACTGGTTGATCAATACCCATATTTTGGGGACATGGTAAGATGTAGTATTTGTGTGTATGGATCAAAATAATATTTGGGTAAAAAAAACAGACAATACAACAACTCAAAATGGAAGTGCATACTTAGACATATGGCTAGTAAAACAGAAGCAGTGAAAATGTTTTTAGCCCCTTTAGTTTTACATACTGGTCAGGCATAGTTTTATCAATCAGAGAAGTTGTGGACAATAATTAATAAAGAGTTGAAAAATAATTATTTGGGAGGGGAAGAGGGCAAGAGTTAAGTGGGATAAGTTAAACTTCCCCACAGAATTAGGATTATCTGATTTGAATGGAAACTTTAGAGCTACACAGTTATGGCTCATATACATAATGCAAGCAAAAGGTTATAAATCACAGTGGAAAGGGATGCTAATGAAACTGGGGGAAATCTGAGAAATAAGGAGAGAGTAGGATTTTGGATGCACATCCTTAAGGAAAATATCAACCCACATACAGAATACTATATTCCGAAAGTTGAGGAAAGTATTCTGACAAGCTAAATCAACATGGCAATGGAAAAATGGGGATTTTGCCAAACTGGATGACTGCAAGAATGAGTACAGGAAATAGCAAACATGGGACTGGAATTTACTGGAAAAGGAACAAAGGTACTGTGAGCAAATAACTACAGAAGGAAAGGTAAAAAGATTGGCATGAGGCTAAGCAGACGTCTGGGCTACAGGTTAGAGACTACCTTCCCTACCACAAACTGGTACAAGAGTATAAGCAAAGAGGAAGGGATAGGGGAGTGCTAAGTGAAATGCACACTAGAATTTATAAATTCAAATGCTATGGAACAACTTGTTACCACTCCCACAAGAGGGGAAAACATACTGGACCTGATCATCACCAACATGGGGACTCTATGCCCCAGACCAGGAGTGTATCCCTCACTGGTAAGATCAGACCATAAACTAATCTCACTGGATATTCACATCCCGACCCCACCCCCTGCCCAGAAAACCACACTTCTCTAAAGCAAATTTCACACTCCTCAAAACCGAGGTGGAATCCTTCAAAGCCCCCGAGCCTGTGGAAAATACGGCCCAGACCGCAGAATCCTTTATAAACGCATTCTTTGAACACCTTCAGGAATGCATGGATCATGCAATCCCAAATAAAACCAAGACCCAATCCTCCAAAGGCAGACGTCCTGTCTGGTGGACCCCAGCCATAAACAAACTATACAATAGAAGGAGGAAGCTCCTACATAAGAGAGCAAAATCCCAAAAAGGGAAGGCATCTCTGATCAGTATTAGCAAAAAACTACGGGCACTCATAAAATCGTCTGAGGCCAACTTCGAGAGAAAAACTGCACAGGACACTAAGGATAATCACAAGGCTTTCTTTAGTTATGTTAGGAACCTGGGTGGGAATTCCCAGATATGCTCAGAATTAGTCCAAAATGACACAAAATACACCGAACCCACAGACATTGCCAACATCCTAGCTGACAGGTTCAACGCAAACTTCTCCCCCCCTCCCCACCAAAAGGGCAAATATCTATCTCAGCAGAGTGCTGCCCCCCTGACATCTCAGATGCTCACGTAAGAGACGCCCTCTCCAAAGCAAAAAACACAGCATCAATGGGACCAGACGGTGTCCCGGGCTGCGTCCTACATGGACTCCAAGAAGAGCTAAACCCAAACATAAAACTACTGTTCAATCTCAGCCTTACTACAGGATATGTACCCAAAGAGTGGCGTACAGCAACAGTGGTCCCTCTCCACAAAGGTGGTGCCTCAACAGATCCTGGAAACTATCGCCCCATAAGCCTGATTAGCTTGGTCTGCAAAGCTATGGAAAGGATCCTCATGGACGTCATAAATAAAGATATTGGGGACCTACAGACACTGGATCCTACCCAGTTCGGCTTTGTTAAGGGCAGATCCTGCCTCTTAAACCTGGTCGATTTCTTTGAAACAGTCACCAAGGCCATTGACGAGGGGAAGGTGGTCCACACAGCCTACCTGGACCTCGCAAAAGCCTTCGATACAATACCCCACTTGGGCATTATAGATAAGCTCACCAGCTTAAATATAAACCCCTATGTCACTAGATGGGTTGCAAACTGGCTCAAGGCAGAACCCACATAGTTAGAATTGCTGGAGCCATGTCAGACTCCAAACCAGTTACAAGTGGTGTCCCACAAGACTCAGTCCTGGGACCTCTCTTGTTTGGTATATATTTCTCGGAGGTACAGGCAAACACGGAAGGACTGTGGCTGACCAATTTCGCAGATGACTGCAAACTAGGCGCCATAATCGACTCTCCAGCCAGCACAAGCATCCTCCAAAAGGGCCTCGTAGAAACAGACAACTGGTGCCAGAGCCATGGCCTCAAGATAAACGCCAAAAAGTGTATAGTCATCCCCTTTGGCAAAAACAAAGTGCCCACAAATTACCACATAGGTGGCAATCCATTAAGTACAGAAGATGTAATTAGGGACCTGGGGACCCAAGTTGATAGCAATCTTTCATTTGATAACCACATGGCCAAAGTGGTTAGAAAAACATTTTATATAGCCCACCTAATCATGAAGGGATTCACATCTAGATCAGGGGAGGTCATCGTGCCTCTTTACTCATCCCTCATCAGGCCCATAATTGAGTACAATGCCCCTTTTGGGATGTACCTTACCAGACACCTGCAGCAACTGGAAAGACCCCAAAAGTACCTCACCAAGAGGATCAAAGGGCTCAAACAGATGCCATATGCTGCCTGGTTAAAGAAACTCCAGCTCTACTCAGTGGCATACCACCTGCTCAGAGGCGATCTGTGCCTGGCGTATAAAGCCATGTCCAACCTGGAATTAATGGACATGCTGCACCTCAGAAAATCAAAATCCCATCCAGCTACGGCTCGAGACTTGAACCTCAGCACTGAAATAAATAGGACATGCTGGAGGGACAGATTCATAACCCAGAGGCTCCCTTCACTCTGGAATAAAATCCCAGTCCAGGTTAGACAGAGTCCCTCATTGACTCTCTTCAAGAGGAATCTTGATGAGTGGATGGGAGATCGTAGGTTTACCCCGGGTATCACTTCTGTGTCACTGTTAGACAGAGGCACAGTATACTAACCTCGAAAAAGGGCATAGCAAAATTAATTTAAAATGGGTGACGAAAGCCAAACACACTCTGGCTAGGCTTATAAATGCCCTAGGCAGACAGCCTAGTATGAACCTATGAACCTAAGAGGTCGTCGTGCCCCTTTATTCATCCCTCATCAGACCCATAATAGAATACAATGCCCCATTTGGGATGTACCTGCAGCAACTAGAAAGACTCCAAAAGTACCTCACAAAGAGGATCAAGGGACTCAAACAGATGCCATATGCTGCTCGGTTAATATGCCTGACATATAAAGCTATGTCCAACCCAGAATTAATGGAGATGCTCCACCTAAAAAAATCCAAATCCCTTAGAGCCACGCGCTCGAGGGACTTGAACCTCAGCACAGAAATAAATAGAACATGTTGGAGGGACAGATTAATAACCCAGAGGCTCCCTTCGCTCTGGAATAGAATCCCAGTCCATGTCAAACAGAGCCCCTCACTGACTCTCTTCAAGAGGAATCTTGATGAGTGGATGGGGGATCGTAGGTTTACCCAGGGGATTACTTTTGTGTCACTACTAGATAGAGGCACAGTAAACTAACCTTAAAAAGGGCACAGTAAACTCAAAATCAAAGGGTGGCGAGAGCCAATCACACTCTGGCTAGGCTTATAAATGCCCCAGGGCAGATAGCCTAGTATGAACCTATAAACCTATACCATCTCTTTTAGAGTATTTATTACAGTCTAGGACATCAGCTACTGTTAAAAAGTAGAGCATATAAAATATTGCAAGATAATTGCAAGAATCAATTGGAGGAGGTCAGAAAAGACTAAGATGAGAGACAGGAAAGGCAGTTTACAAAGAAACAACGGAAGGGCATCTGTACGGCTCCCAAGTACGCTACAAAGTCCAGAAGCTTTAGGATTTTCGCTTGCAAGTGCTTGCATTAGTATTTTTATTCTTCAAGCAGACCTCAGATAATTTTCCCAAATTCTAAAGATGTGATGGAAAACTGGGAACACTGAGTACTCTGTCAACAATGTTGGAGGAGCAAAGAAAATTATTCTGTTGAGTTGTAGCAAAGGATCTAAATTACCAATAGATAATACTAAGTTTAATGCTATTGGCTGTCAAAAAAGCAATTACTATAAAATAGAAATCGAAATTAAGTGTAATTAAAGTAATGAATATAATAAAGATGAAAGAACTGGAAACTGGATCGTTATTATAGGGAAGGAGCAAATTACATAGAAATAAATGGAATTTATTTTTTGTTTGTTTTTTTTTGGCTGAAAAAGTCCAAATGGGTGAGAAAGCCCATTTTCAGCAAACGCCTGGGGAAAAAAGCTCCACAGAATATGTTTACAAAGATTTACAGCATAAAACATATACATGCTTCAAATAAAATTATTTACAAAAAATGTAGCTTAGAAAATATTAAGAGATTATGCATTTTCATGACAGTATAGCTAACACCAAATATCCTGACATGAAACTGTACTACAAATTTTAGATCCGTTTCACGTATTAATTCAGTTTGTGTGGCTGCATTGCAGTAAGAGAAATGGGTATGTTAACTGTAAGGTATGAATATTGTTTATGTACACATGGTAAGAGAGGGAAAAACAATCTATTCTTAGGAAATAAACTATTTAGCAAAAGAGTAACAGTTACAGACTAGGGAGTAAATACAGTAAGTAATCTGCAAGGGGTCAAATTTTAAAGTGGATGGGGGAGTGTGAAGGAAGGAGAAAGGAGTTGGATGGTGAAGGAAGGTGTACAACGTACATGGTAAGGAAGAAGAGGACAGGGGATAAAATATCTGCATAAAGGGTCTTGCAAGGACGTTCTGAGAGAAGTAGCTATGTAGTTGTGATAATTATCTAGGTTATGCTATCAGAGTTGGAAACATGTACAAAGTGCCAAGTATTTAGGTGCTGTTGTGGGAACAATACATGCAGGA
>NC_056748.1:1099484423-1099511923 GCF_019279795.1 Protopterus annectens | reverse complement strand
GGGGAGAGAATTTTCAAGAAGCAAATATAGAAATAAAATAAAACAAGATAAAATAAAAACAGCACAAAGTAAACAAGAGGCATTAACAACACTGAAAAGAAAGAAACTGATAACCTATTAAAATAATGAACAAACAATATTTTGTGTACTGTTTAAATATACTTGCAGATGCATAAAAAATGGCAGTGCATCTATTCCATGGAAAAATGATTTCTTATCCAAAAGACAGAAATACAAATGCTCAATACAACAAGGGTGCAATCGGCATTCACACTAGGGTTGTAAAATGTCACTTTCATTTACATACCAGTAATAGAAAAATGGTCTAAAGTGGGAAGTACACTTTGAACCTACGGCCAAAACTAAACATAGCATTTACAGTTCAAAATTGCACTACAGAAGTACTCTGATGTTCTGGGATGTTGCAACTACACAACTAATGCACAATTTGGGCACAGCTGACCAGCTACATTCAGATAAGGTGTATAAAACATGCAGATGTCCTGTTAGATGAGTGTCTAAACTACAGTCTGGATACAGATGAGATCAGCTGGATTTACCTACTGTATTTATTTGGTTTTAGAAATTCTGGAAATACTGACAGTCCTCTAGCTACCTAAATGTAAAACAGCTGTACCAGTTTACAGCCAGAGAAAGCTCTCTGAGCTTGAATGATGCGAACTGTATACACCTTTCCATGCACTATTAGCAGTATATAATATATAGTAGTTAATAGTACTACTACCATCTGCAACACAACATATGTGCACGATTAACTTGCTTGCTGGCCGAATTATGGCATAAACTCAACCACATCCGACTTGTAACTGATTTGTCAAGTGGTCATTCACTAGCATTAGACCATAACTCCATATCCTCTTCACCTAGCCAACACTACACCATGAATCTCAGTATTCATTTATATCAGAATCCCAAATGGCTACATAAAGTACATGCGCTTCCATTGTTCTCTGTTCTGCAGGATGCAACTTAACTGCTGAGTGTGAGGCAGCTGAGATAAAAACAGTACCTCTGACATGGAGGTCATGGTCCCCTACCCCCAAGAAAAGAGTGGGTTCGCTACATTTAGTGAGGGGGAAAATGGAAGTTTAAGGACCTTGTGGTTTTGTTCACAAGTGTGGGTACAGGGGAAGAAGAGACTGACCTGTGGATGGCTGCAGTGGTAGCAGCACTGAAGGTATTTTACTGGACTCTAGTGGTGAAACATAAGCTCAGTCATAAGACAACGCTCTCAATTAATCTGTCTCCATCTTCAGCTACAGTTGTTGTAGTGACTGAAAATACAAGTGGCAAAAATCAGGGGACCTTGCAGGGTGGGTGGACTCCCTCTGTGACAGACTGAACAGCTTAGCAATCAAAGACCTTAAGGCACAGCCAGTGCTCCTTCACACTGAATAGACTCTGTTGTGGAGATCTGTGTACCTTATGGTGATGCTTTCTGAGCATTCCTCTGGGAGGATGTACATAGCATGGCCCAGCTGGAACAAACCCCGGGGTACACTTAGGACATAGAGAGATTATCTCTCTCATTTCGCCTGGAAACATCAGGGGGTTCCACAGAATAAGTTGGAGAATGTTGCCGAGGATAGGAAAGTCCGATTTACACTGCTCAGCTTGTAGTACCTACACTCTCACCAAGAAAAGCAGTTCTGAAAATGAGTGAATAACTTTAAAAATATGTATTTTTTAGCATCTCTTTTACTATATAACTGCTTGTACAAAAGGGCTCCACTTTTGGTAGTCTCTGCATTGCAATGATAGTACATGTGTGCATATGCTGTAGAGCAAATGTACACAGGGTATGGGGTCAATCATTTGGTTAAAAGATGTAATTTTGGAGGTGCTACAGCTGTGTGTACATTTTTGTCAGGGACTTATGGGTCAGTGTGGGTTTAACTAGAGTCAGCAGGGCTCTATTTGCATGAGTTATAGGTTTTCAACTATCATCTACCCATGTTCTTTTTTCTTCCATAAGATGTGTTTTCTCTTTAAAAATTATAGCAATGCATTACGCTATTCTGAAGCAGACAGGTAGTGCAGAAAGCAAACAATCTCTTAATGTTTTAGGAATGACTGCTGTTTCTCCAAGTTATTTGTACAATAACTTGCCAATATCCTCAAATACTTATTATCAAAGGTTACATGTTCTCAAGGGAATGGGTTTTATACAGAAATGTATAGGCTTTTTTGTTAATGATGTATACACTTCAGAGGAACATAGTAGATACTTTCTTGTCTGTACGTTAATTCTGAGAGGGGTTAGCTTGTTTCTCAAACATGCCAGCAGTAAAACATAGTAGATACTTTCTTGTCTGTACGTTAATTCTGAGAGGGGTTAGCTTGTTTCTAAAACATGTCAGCAGTAAAAAAACACCTTTTGGAGATTTGATCCGCTAGTATTTCCTGGTGGTAATCCAGACTTGTTATTCAGTTAGATCAACTGCTTTGTAAAAAACATTGAGCACCCTATACTCCTCTTTGAATAACGCACATCCTGGTCATAAACAGGATGTCCTTTATACACAAAGACTAATTTTCTGTGTGGCGGTACATCTGTGGCTTAAAACACGTCTCCTGCCTCACAATGTAATGTGTTCATTACCTGAGAATGTGAGTCATGTTACTAATGATAATTTCTCTTTGGGAAACTGCACATCCTGGGCTTTTAATGGGGCACACAGCTCACGGTCTGTGTCTTAGCTCTGCATGGTTCAAGAAAAAAAATTGAAAAGGATGTACTTTTGAAAGATTAGATGGAACTTTTTTTTACTTACAGAAGCTCTGGGCATTTCAATTAATACTTTGCACCTGGAGCTTTTCATTCTTTTCTGAACTGCCACAGTTTCTGGTTTAATGTCTCTACCTTCTAACCACCAGAATACAATCAAAGCTTGGAGCTGCACTGAAAAGGGCAAACACGATATGCCAGATAAGAAGAAATTGCAAACTTTTGCTTCAACATAAATACTGAAGAAATCAAATGTGTTTGTTTCTTGTGGCTTGTACAGCTAGAATACTGCTGTACTTTCATGAAAAAGTCGCATGCAGAGGTATTTGATGGCACTAAAACTTTGTGAATGTGGATGGTTTTGCTCGTGAGCTGTAGTGAAAGAATTCTGAAGGCATTACTTTTCAAAGAGAAATAAAAAAATAAGAACACTTTGTAAATTTACTCCTGTTTGCACACTGGTGCCTTATAAACTTTTAATATACCATTTAACACCTTCTTGCAATAACAACAAAAACAACACTCCCATATGATGTGCATTGCTGAAAATCAAATATGCTGTCAACTAAGAACACACACTACAATCAGTCCAGAAAATCTGCCAAGGCATATAGCCTTGTAAAGACTGTTTTTTTTTCTGCTCAGCTTTCACACTATCACTGGAAACCAACACAGCCTGTGAGTATAAAGTACTTCCTTGAATCCTTATATGTCCTTTCTCACCATATCTTCACCCTTGCATGACTAATGTAAGAAGGAGATGCAGATTAAGAGAAGACGGAATAACTATGAAGTTGTATACAATTATTACAGTAACACCTGCAGAACAGAGAAAGCAGCAGCCCTCAGAAGGCTGGCAAGACACTTATTTTGATGTCATATTCTCTAGCTTTACAGAAGTATATTAATAATTCTTTAAAATTGCAAATTCAAGGTTTCTGTTACTAGTTTCCAATGAATCTGCCATTCAGCTGTCCTAGAAAAGAAGGTAATCATCATCCTGTATTTTAACTCTGAAATGGGCTTTAACTGCAAATAAAACCTAATGCAATATCAAGATATGATGTTGCAAATTAACAACTATATGCTGCATTCTTGTTCTGCACAAGATCTCAAATGGTGTAAGTGTCTGCAGAAAGTTTTTTGTAAATAACTGGTAAAGTGGATGAAAACTTCTTGGGACAGATGGCACTGACTTGTAAGAGCACATATTAAGTACCCCAAGTTTAAAAATCAAATTTTAAATTTGATACTGGGTAAAGGTAATAAATACTTATAAGACCAGAAGAAACAGACAAATTCAAAATGACGGCCAGAGCATGCTCCCAAAAACAACACTACAGGATTTCCAATGTTTCCAATATCTTTACTATACACCACTAACGTTAGTCAAGTAACAACCTTTGAGCCTGCTTCTTACACATCCTTTCAGCATCTTGTGTTAGCTGACCACAGCACAACTGAAAAGCAACACCTTACTAATCCTTCATTATAACACTTAAAGTTGATTAAATTCCATCTCCACATATACAAACTTAAAAATACAATGAGGCTTCAAACATAAAAAAAAGAAACACTATCTTGGGCACATCACTATTTTTGATGTGTTCCAATTCTTTTTTCTTTTTCCACAACTTGAAAAAATAATGCCTCTCAAAGTTGTCAAAACAATACCACCATCTGTCTCCTGATCTTAATTTTTTCCTCAAATTTCCCTACAGATTTTAATTCAGTGGGTGAACGAAGTCATAAAATAACAATCTAAAACTGAAAGACTGGCACTCTAAGCAAAGAGTGTTATACCCACTTACTTCAAACTGTGTACCATCCATCTGGCCACAAACAGCCTCCTGAACCACTGGTAACTCCTTTTCAATTGGTTAGAGGTCATATCCAAGACGGACTTGTATTACCACACAGCCATCCCCCAGGAATAGACAGTAGCCATTATCATAAGGTCTGGCAGTTGCCTCAGAGGGTTAAGGCTGTGAGATGTAGTTCCTGTGAAAAAGGGTTTGATTTCCACAGTCCTCATGTGCCGTTTGTGTGACCTTGAGAAGTCACTTAAATTAGACATTACTCCCGGATCACTCCTAAAAAGGAACTTTGCGTCCAGTGAGCCTAACTGGTTAATAAATGGTTATTATTATTATTATTGTTACCTGCTGACCTAAACATCATAGCAGAGAGATTCAGAAATCATAATAGATGACCACAAATATCTCTTATATATCTTGTAGCACAAAAGATTAAGGTTTCACAGCTGGGGATATAAACTTAGTTTAGCAACTTGACAATGCATGTGCCATAAATAGATGCAACTGTTACTAACAAACAAAATAAGTTTAGCTGAATAAAGCCTACATCTAAAGACCAAAATCAAAGCAATAAGCCTAAATTTAGGTACCTGGCAGGCATGGCTATGGACTCACTGCTTTACTTTTTCAGACAGTTTGTTTTGAAAGTATTTTTTTCAACAAGAGGAAAACGTGCGTGAAGTAAGCAGCAACCTCAGAATGCTGTTGACTGCTGCAGCATCTCCACCAAGATGGTTAAAAACAACACAAACTGCAAGCCCTGCACAGAGTGACTATGGATTAATGTATACATATGGAAACAAAGTAAAGACAGCATTACAACTTTATAAAGTCTGCTAGCCAAACCCTCCATCCCTCCTACTGACCTGTGCTACGGACATACAGAGAAAACACCCTGACTATGGCCTACTTGACCTCATGTTTGATTAGTGGCTCAGGTGCCTGAAAGCACTGGAATGGGAGGATGGGAGTACCCATTGTAAGATGAGGAGGGTTTAACTTGAGTCAGACACATAATGCACAGGTCCCCACAGAGGAGGGGCTGTGATACAAATATGCAGGCTAGGGGTGAGCATTAGGCTGTCTGGGCTATAGATGGATATAGCCTTCACATGGAGCTTGCAGGAGCATGCAACTCTATAGCAGAGGCATTTTGAACCTCCTTGTTAAACTGGACCAATCTCACCCCCAGCAATGTGTGGGACTATGCCACTCAGTTGCTCCCACTGCCAGAATGCCAGTGACGGTATAAAGTACCTTAGTAGCAACCAGAGTTATGGCCCTCCCACACAGCTCTTGCTTTCATCATGGAGGTGAACTAACGGGCTATGTCTAAATGAGGAGAGGTTTAATGGTTGTTAGACATAGGGGCAAACCCACAAACAAAACAAAACAAAACAAAAATCCTCCCTGTTACTCATCTGTTAAACTGATGCCTTTTTTTTCTAAGGAATGTGTTTATTTCCAGCAGGAAAACAACTGCCAGTATCAGAATACGATCTCTGGATGGATTGTGCTGAAACACAGCACTTTTCTCTGCATTCAGAGGTCCACATTAGTGCAACAATTTTACATTACAATATTTCCTTTTTTGTTGTTTTAGTTTAAGATTTTCAAACCCAAACAATCAGAACAGAAAACAACAGAACGCAGGAAGACTGCCTTACTCAAGTTCCTCTATTCCATTTTATAAAATGTCAAACAATCGTGAACCCTGATTACAGTGGTGACCCTATAATTCTCTGTAAATGTCACTCACATAGAAGAACCTCAGCTGACTGAGTCCCTCACATATATTATAGCAATAACCCACGCCTGGGTGTGGGTAATGCTGGATTTACCCACGATTGGTGTGGTTTGGTCACGAGGGCGAAGCCCGAGTGGCCAAACAAAGCCAACCGTGGGTAAATCCAGCATTACTCACACCCAGGCGTGTTATTATTATTAATGACATTATTTAAGAAAAAAAAATAATTACTTTTCTTAAATAATGGCATTGTGTAATGCCTCCTTGCTGCCCTTCTGCAGCTGTCTGGTATTCTGCGGCAGTTCTGATGTACAGCGCATGCGTATGCATACGCAGTACATCAGAGCTGTGGGCAAAAGCAACGGAGAAACCAAGATCTCCGTTGCTTTTTACAAACTGTCTCTCTATGTTAAACTCGTTTAACATAGCAAGACAGTGTGAAGCAACGGAGCTCTTGCGTTCTCCGTTGCTGTAAAAAAAAGAGTTATAGTAATGGAAAAAGTCTGGGCGACCGGACCTTTTTCCATTACTATAACTCTGATTTACTACGTGCACGCTGACCAATCAGCGTGCACGTTTTTGAATATTAATGGGGGGGTCGTTGTATAATATGCATTATTAGTTTCCTGCTATTCAAATAACTGTATTTAAAATGCGATCCTGTGTTTACCACCTTTCTACTTACTATTAATCAAAAACTACAAAAACTTCAAAAGCAACTCTGTTTTAATTACTCAAATGCTTTCCTATCACTATCAATATCATTCCATGAAGAAAAAATCACGGTCACCTGAGGATGGCTTTGAGGCAGTAATCTGGAAATGTTTAGACATCTGACTAATACTGCTGTTTCTATGCAAGCACTAGTCTGTCACAACACAGCTGCACTACAAATCAACATTTCAGCTCAAACAATAATGCAAACAAAACGTGTCTAGTCAGTTTTTACTTTTCCTCCATTTAGCCGTCTTCTTTTCTTTCTGTTCTACATCCTGATATGTACAGCTGGTAATAGTCTCAAAGCATTTCAGCAGACTATCAAAAACAGTCAATTGCAAGCTAATTCACTGTAACAAACTCATCTCATTTTGGCAAACAGGATTTTGTTTTTCTTAAAATGGGAAACATTTTCAATAAAAGAATGAATACAGGATACAAATAATGCCAATATCTTTAACAAACAGTTAGTTAAAAATGACTCCAAACAAGCTTTCTGTGCAATTATTTGCGTTTACTTTTCCCTCACTCTGCAAAGCTATCATCTGACAAAAATGAGTAAGTTTAAAAAGCAAAAGGGGCTTTCTGGACATGAAATAATTAGGGTCACCTGAGAATAGAAAACAGGAAGAACATATCATCATCCTGGCAGAAAGACTTCTTTAAGCAATAAGAATTGGTGAACTTCAGCACAGAAAGCAATCATCTGTTGTTTAAAGTCATTTGATTTTAAGCCACAGTTATGACATTTAAGACTCAGTGGAAGCACTCAACTATTACTGTTTTAGAATTATGTACTCCACTACCATGACGCAAGTACAAAATCTAGAACTAAAAGACAGGCACAAGAGCTGAAGTCTTTTATTAGTTTTCCAGACACTTGTTTATCTTACTTAGGGTTGGGTGTGGGGTGGGGGGGGTCACAGCCTATCTCAGCAACAAACTGAGAAAGGGGCAAGAGCCGACCTTAAAAATTTACCTAATGCAGGCAGTCTTCTTTGTCAACTACTTCTACGTAAGTCATGGGATTCAGAAAGCTAACCTTACTGTTAAGAGTCAAATTACAATCCAAATGGTATAAGCAATCAATAAAACAAGTTCCCAAACTGGGTGCTTACTGTTCTTTGGAAGACACTGAGGAAAAAAATAAAAACAGTGAGAGTTGTTTCTCTAACCTATGCAAGTAACTCCTGACTTTAACGTTGATTAATCTTCTCTATGGACACATCAGATGTAGGTCTGGGGGTATGTGCTGTATCAGCAGGAAGCTAGGACATGTTTAAATAAAGTCTGGAGAGGAACACCACAGAATGCATAAACACAAACTAAGATCAGTCATAAAGGAAACCTTTACACACCCACCTACACAGGGCTCAAACTAGCTGGTAGAAAAAACACTGGCCTATCCTCATTTGTATATAGCTTCTGTGATTCAGCTACACATTTTTTTCAATTTGAAATTTTTGTCATTGCATGCAGAAGTGGGGTTTTAAGCTAGCCCAAATTTTAGGAAAAATACATGTAAAAGTATGACTTAAAAATACTGTTGCAGACATTAGCTGGGTGGATCCAGAACATGGAACAGGCTACAGATGAACTCTCCATTTTTCCTACAACAGTGAAGAATGCAGTAGACCCATTTAATAACTTGAACATTAAAATGCAGATCTCATTAAAAAAGTGAGAGAGATTCCACAGGAATTGTAATCCATTCTACCATAACAGTAAAGGCTATCAAAACTATTTTACACAGCGCAGATATCTGCCTAGAAACTGAGGGGTAAACTAATGACACCTACTCATCATGATACCTATTAATTATGACTTTTTAACCTTATTCATTGGTTTACTCTAGAAAGAAGAAAAACAATTCCACCACATAATACATTCCCGCAAAACAAACTGTTACACTGTCAAACATTCTTCAGATTAAAAAAGAATGTGATAAAAGCTGCTTCAGAGGAGAATACATTAGTGAAAAATACATTAAGGACCTTAATGATAATAAGTTTTATATGCCACAAAACACAGCTTTATGACTGAACTTTGATTTCTAAACTGCAAAATGCGTTTTATTCACTGTGGAACTTGAAGATTCTGCCCCACACCAAATGTCTGGTGGCAATGGGGACTTTGTCAACTGCAAAGTTGCAAATGACCCTTAAGAAAAGTTGAAGTCATAAGAAGGGATGAAATACAAACTGCTTTCTAGTGTACAACCACATAAAACAAAATGCTTAGATGTAAACCAGCTGCCTGACTTTAGCATAACTCAAAATGCATGTAAACAAACGGTGAAACCCATAAAAGTATGTTTACGCTCTGCTAACCAAATCAGACTTTTGGACAGCAAGTAGAATGCAGAATTGCTAAGAGTCCTAAACCACGTAGGTCAATCAGCCTTGTTGACTTCTTCATGTCTGCACATTCACCAATACCACTTATCATGTACATCAGAAATTATAAGTGTAGTACATTCAATTACGGTAATAAAGGAAACAGATTTAAAAAAAATTCCTACAATCCCAAATTTTCATTTCTGAAAAGAAATGACCAAAATCTATGCCACCTCTCTCTATTCCAGTAAATAGCACTTGCAAACGTGCTACAAAGTTTAATATAGGCAAGGGTGTGGTCAACTACATAAAATAATCTCTTTTTTTATATTCCATGGACATGTTCATAAAAAATTTAAAACTGTTCTACTGGATAACCTACTGGTGGGGCAGACAGAGCATACCTTTTAACATATTTAAAAACATTAGAATACAGACTTTAGACAACCAAGAAAAATTATCAAAGATGATGCTAAAATATTCACATAAATATTTACAATAGCATTTTTAAAATAAGTATTTCTGCATTACTGAACTGCACATAGTAAAAAAAGAAAACAAAAACGGATAACAAATTCTACATAATGCTTACAGTTTCAGTTTTGCTGCTAGAACTAAAATGCAAACCACCAATTTTGCATGATTTACATCAAACTGCTGCCAACTCCCATGGAGAATCTGCAGAGGGAACTAAACAATGCTTAAAGAAAACATGAAACAGAAAACAGCTTTTTTATTTTTACAAATAACTTTGGTGATAAAAGCAGATCCTCAACAGCTGGCCGATTTCACGTCACCCGCAGCACAGTAACGTGAAAGAAAAATGCTAAAATCATAAAATTGATTTTTGCTCATGAATTAAAAACAAAAGCCCTATGGAGTTTCCTGATGTCAAAAATGATGATTAACATAAAAGGGCTTTCAACAGAAAAATAAAATAAAAGGAGTTCAAAGCTGCATGTGAGGAAACAGAAAAGGATACACTGCGAAATGCTGAGGCATCATTGCACAAGGGGTAAAGTTGGCACGCATGCACGTCTTACACAACTACTGTACAGAATTTACCAAAGGGAAAACGGCACATACTGACTACAGGAACAACATGAGGGTCATGCAGGAGAACCAACCACATAAAAAGCACATGTCACAGGGGCAAGACAGTGACTGTGGCACCAGGGTCTATTTAGGGCAGTCATATTATATTACTAAGTTCTCTTTTTTATTAAAAAATATCCTGAAAGACAAAAAGAAAAGGCCCATGTGTAACAGTCTTTAAGAAAAAAAGGCTGCTGTTATTGTAGTTCATTGAAGTGCCCTGTTCCAGCTTATTACAAAAAATAATAATAATAACAATAATAAAAATAAAATAAAAACAGAAGAAGTTGGATGTGAAGTTTCTTCCTGTCCCTCCTGCACTGAATTCCTCTGTCTTCGCCAGCACTCTTACCAGAACTTGCTTTTTTGATGTTTAACATTGTGTAACAAAACATATTTTGTTAAACCATTCAGTTGAAGGTTTCTACCAATATCTTGTATGTCTCCCCTTTTCCACAGTGTCAGAACTCACTCAGTTCTGCATAGTGAAACTCTTTTGAAGCAACAATGAATAGAATTTGCAGCTCTGAAAAAAGGAGTAAATTGTGCTGTCCTTTTTCAAATACAATGTCCTAATGCACTGTTGAAGGCTGCAGCCTGGACATCAACAAGGCTGTCTGTTACAAAATAAATTCTTGAGTTAGAAATACCTCCCTTTCATGAGTTTTCCAGTTTTGCTTATGTGTCTGTACATTTCAATAAACATTTGTGCTTTGTTTCCCCTCGTATTTTTCAGTATAGCCAACAGAATCCCTGTTCGTGTCACAAGTCAGAAGCAGATCATAAGAGCCAGAGTTTCAGGAATGGAAGACCACCAGCTGGGAAGATTCTGCAACAAGCTTGGGGCAGTTGTCATGACTTGTGTATTTCTAAAACAGTTCACTCTCGACAGATCATAAAACTCTTGCTGTAAAATTAAAATGAATGTGGACTCAGCAGCTGCAATAACTGTTATATTAAAAGACTGCAAGTTAATTACAGTGCAGAGGACTTAATGGGATTAATGTGAATTCCAATGGAAAATGTCTAATTTAAAAAAAAAAAAAAAAAAACACACACCATTCTGAGAGGAAGAAAGCAGGGAGTGCACCGTTTTTATTCAGTCACAAGTACTTGTGGGAAGGATGTACAGGATTCCAGGCTATACCAGTGTCTCACTTAAAAAAAACACACGGTGAGCAGTAGAAGTGAGGAGGTTCAGTTGTTTTCGAAAAGGGACAGAAGGTCGTCATTGCAATTGGGTGGCAACTCAGGGGGATCTAAGTAGTTAAGCAAGTCGTCTGGATTTGCAAGTTCTGGAAGAAGCTGCAAATTGAAAGGGGAAAAACATTACTGTTACAACAACGCATACATCTACAAATAAGCAAATGTTAACATCTTTCAGTGTTGTTTTTTTTTTTTTTACTACACAAGATTTTGCTAAACTGAAAAAAACACATTTCTTTTATTTGAACAGTGCAAAACACTAACTTTAAATCAAGACACTTGGTAATAGCTGAAGTGTGAATCTGCAGAAAACAGAGTCGACTGCTTAACATGGAGGGGTGAAACAGAAGATCCAACGGTGTAAAACACAAAGGCAGAAAACTGCTGCACTGTTATAAGCAGCAGGATACTTTGTTTCTATTTACCGATCTGCTCAATGATGCATCTCACATGTACCTGTACCAAGTTTTAAATAAGAACAGACTAATCAGAAGGCAGTTGTAGCTAACTTTCTCTGCTTTTATACTTTATTCAGCATTATAATCTTACTAAATTGTGCCACCATGGCCAGGATGGCAGGATCTTCCAGGTCATGTACAATGTAAAAATGAAATCAAAACTACACAGCAATGTTTAAAAAAAAAAAAAGTTGTTTTTATGACTGCCCAGTGAGTCGTCTCAAGAATGTAAGTCTAAAAAGAAAAAGTGGAAAAATGAAATGCTTCCACAATGGGTGTTTTGCATTTAGACTATAACCAAATAATTAGTTACATACTCCAGAATTTAACTTCCTCAGTCTCTCAATGTCACATGTCTAAGTAAAGTACAGTTTTGTACCTACCATAAATGTAGATGTTCGAGTGTAGACACTGCTGCAGTCATTACACTTGGGTTATCCTGCCGTCAGGCGGTCCCGCAGTCGGCCAGAGTTCCAAAGTCTTGGTCCGGTGTGAGTTGCTGTCGCCTCCTCCCTGACGTCAGTGCGACAGGGGTATATAAGATGCAGCAGACGCCATTTTCTTCAGTTTTTCTTGCTCCAGATGCCAGGTGCCTCTAAATATGTAGGCAATTCCAATTGCTAATAAAACATACATAAGAAAAGCAAAAAACAACTTACAGCTACCAGCAAATACTCCCCATAGGTAGCAAGAGTAGAAGACATAGGTACGTACCAGCCAGTAAGACGGGAGGGTGGGAGGGTAACCAGGACTGCAGCAGTGTCTACACTCGAACATCTACATTTATGGTAGGTACAAAACTGTACTATGTTCATCGTGTTACACTGCTGCAGTCATTACACTTGGGTAGAATCTCAAAGCTGAGGAAGGGTGGCTGGTCCTATAAGGCATTTGGGTTGGCTATAAGGCACTGCAGTGGCGAAGTCATCTCTGGATTTAGAGTATAGAGGCAGATGTTAATGCTTGGTGAAGGTGTGTACAGAACTCCAAGTTGCTGCTTCCAAAATATCCTTGGTAGGTACTCCTCTGAGGTAGGCAGTTGAAGTGGCTGTTGCCCTGGTGGAGTGAGATCTAATGCTGCTAGGTACAGGTTTTCCATGGTATGTGTAGCAGAAAAGTACAGTTTTGTACCTACCATAAATGTAGATGTCCGAACAGGAATGCATCTGCAGTCCTTACAAATGGGTTGTCCTGTCGTCAGGCAGCCCTTCGGTCGGCCGGATTCCAAAGTCTGGGTCTGGCCTCGGCTGGTGTCACACTTCACCCGACGTCATAGCTGCAGTTCTTCGGGTATAAAGGCATCAGCCGACGCCATTTTCCTCAGTGTTTCTTGCCCCAGATGCCAGTTGCCCTCTTGGATAGCTAAATTTTGGATAAATGCCAATGTTTCCAAATAGTAGAAGGCAAACACAAAAAATAAGCAAGTATGTACATATATACAAACAAATACACCATAAGAGATCCCCCCCAGCTAGCTATTTGATGGGCAAATACCCTAGGAATACCAGAGGGGAAGGAGGGTGGATAATCCTGACTGCAGATGCATTCCTGTTCGGACATCTACATTTATGGTAGGTACAAAACTGTACTATGTCCTTCAAGGATGCATCTGCAGTCCTTACAAATGGGTAGAATACCATAGCCAAACTAGGGGAGGAGGAAGAAGAAATTATGGTGTAGTTAGGATCCCTTGCAAAACAGCAGTGGCAAACCCTGCTCGGGATCTAGAGTATAAAGGTAAGTTATAATGCTTGGCAAATGTATGCACGGAGGTCCAAGTAGCAGCCTCTATAATGTCCTTGGTAGCCACTCCTCGTAAGAAAGCTGTGGTAGTGGCTGTAGCCCTTGTAGAATGAGGCCTTATGTTCTGTGGAGTTTGCTTTCCATGGTAGGAGTAACAGAATCTGATGCAATTTCCTATCCACTTGGAGATTGTCTGTTTTGAAATTGCTTTTCCTTCCCTTCCTGTTGCATATGCTACCAGAAGCTGGTCAGTTTTTCTATTGCCCTTGGTTCTGTCCAGGTAGTAGCGCAACTGTCTATGTACATCCAAAGTATGCAGCAGTCTTTCCCCTGTTCTGTGGATTGGGGAAGAAGGTAGGTAGGTGGATAGCCTGGTTTAAAGACACTCTGGATACCACCTTAGGCATAAATGTAGGATTTGTTCTCATGGACACTCTATCTTGATGGAAGATTAGGAAGGGTTGTACTGCCATTAAAGCCTGTAGCTCAGAAACCCTTCTTGCTGAGGTAATTGCCAGCAGAAAAGCAGTTTTCCAGGATAGGTGTTGAAGATCTGCTGTTGCTGCTGGTTCGAAAGGGGGGAGTGTCAATTTTTCTAGCACAAAGTTCAAGTCCCATGCTGGTAATGGTGGTTTCCTAGGAGGTTTTACATTTTTAATTACTCTCAGAAACTGCCTGAGTAGAGGATGCGAGAAGACAGGGGATCGAAGCTGTATTCTGCAGAAATAGCTGATGCATGTATCTTGATGGAGGAATAGGACAGGCCTGTATGGAAAAGCTCTGCCAAATACTCCAGGATGTTGGCAATGTCTACCTTTGATACATCTTTTCCCCTTTCAGTACTCCAAATGAGAAACCTTTTCCATTTTCCTGCATAGTTCCTTCTTGTTGAGGGTCTGCGGGCCTCAAGGATAATGTCTTTAACCCTTTGTGATAAATCTGGGTTAGTTGCTCTTATGTAATGTTCCAGGCAGTCAGCTGCAGAGTTTTCAGGTTTGGATGCAGGGTGTTGTGGCCGCTCTGAGTTAACAGCAAAGGAATCAGGGGTAGTGTCCACAATTTCCCCCGAGACATGCTCCTCAGTAATGGGTACCAATGTTGTCTTGGCCAGTCTGGAGCTATCAGAATGATCCTTGGATGTTCCTCTTTGATTTTCAATAGCACCTTGTGCATCAAAGGAAGAGGTGGGAATGCATATGCTGTCAGGCCTTTCCAAATGAAGGATAGAGAGTCCACCTTCCAAGCAAGTGGGTGGTACGTCCTTGTGCAGAATTTCTTGAGCTGGTGATTGAGTGGGGATGCGAATAGGTCTATTTGTGGCAGTCCCCATTTCCTTGTGATGGCCTTGAAGATGTCCGGGTGTAGCATCCATTCGTGAGCATCCGAGGTAGTTCTGCTTAATATGTCTGCTAGGATGTTTTCTTTTCCCGGTACAAAAATTGCTTGTAACTGAATGTTGTAGCTCAGAGCCATATTCCATAGGTCCAGTGCCATCCGGCATAGAGGGTATGAATGAGTGCCTCCCTGTTTGTTGATGTACCACATGACTGTGGTGTTGTCTGTCCTTATCATCAACTGCCCTTCTTGGAGGAATGGTCTGAAATTCTGGATTGCTAGTTTTCTGCCAGCATTTCCTTTTGATTTATGTGCAGGTGCAGCTGATCTGGAGTCCATAAGCCTTGTATGCACTTGTCCAGCATGTGGGCCCCAACCGAGGTCTGAGGCGTCCGTTGTGATGGTTTGGCTTGGTTGAATGCTGTGGAAGGGCAAACCTGGGTTTGACTGGCATGCCTGAGCCCACCATAGGAACTCTTGTTTCAGGCATGGGATTAGTGGTATTTCGGTTTCTAGGCTGTGCCTGTGTTGAGACCATAAATTCTTCAGGTACCACTGTAGCTTTCTCATATGCAGTCTGGCATGAGGGACCAGGATTATGCAGGATGCCATGAAGCCCAAGGCCTGCAGTACTTTCCTTGCTGTTAGTTTGTTCTGCTTTGTTAATGCCAAGAAGTAGAGAGGAAGTTGTTCTTGTTTTTCTGCAGTTAGGAATGCCATCTGTTTTACTGTGTCCAATTCTGCACCTAAGAAGGTTATTCTTTGGGATGGTATCAGTCTTGATATTTTTATATTGACTGTATATCCCAGGGCTTGCAGTAAGCAAATGACTCTTTGTAAGTCTTCTGTTAGCTTGTTTTTGTTGTCCGCTTGTATCAGGCAGTCGTCCAGGTATGGATATATTTGGATTCCCTGAATCCTGCAGTGAGCGATTACTGATGCCAGGCATTTCGTGAACACTCTGGGCGCAGTAGATAAGCCAAAGGGCAATGCTGAGAATTGATAATGCTCTGATCCTGCAAGAAATCTGAGGTATCTTCTGCAATTTGGTCGTATGGGGACGTGCAGGTATGCCTCCTTGAGATCTAGAGTCACCAGCCAATACTCCTTGCCCAGCATGGGAAGAAGTTGCTGTAGGGTCAGCATTTTGAATTTTGGAACAATGATGAATGTGTTTAAAGTGGACAGGTCGAGAATAGGCCTCCAATTTTTCTCTTTTCTTGGTACCAGGAATAGTCTGGAGTAAAATCCCTTTCCTTGTTCCATAGATGGTACCCTTTCCACAGCTCTCATCTTTGCTAATTGAGCTATTTGTTTTAGAGCTTCTGTCTTTTGATTTGGTGGTAGGTTTGGCATTCCTCTTTTTCCTGGTAAAGTATGGAAATGAAACCTGTAGCCTTGGTCTATAGTTTGCAAAATCCACTTGTCTCTTGTGATGTAGTGCCAGTTTTTTGAAAATAAGGCTAACTTTCCGCCTAAGGGTGCTGCTATTTGTTCCCTGGTAGGCGGTGCCAGAGCCAAGTCACTGTGATTGTCCTGTTGCAGTGGTAGTAGTTGTGTCTGTGCCTCGCTGGTTGTTACCTTGCCACTGGCGTCCCCTGTAGGCACCTCCTCTGGATTGATTTCTGCCTCTTGAACGCCTATTCCTGCCTCTCTGTGTTTTAGAGGAGTCTGGAAAGGACCAATTTTTGGAAGGCCAGTTCCTGCTAAACCTTGGAGGCTGAACCTGTAAGAAATCTTTCACTGTTTGTACAGATTTTGCCTTCTCTTCCATTTTCTTCAGTACCTGCTGAGCAGGAGAACCAAATAAACTGACCTTATCCATAGGAGCATCTAATAGTTTTGCTTTAACATGATCCGGCAAGACCTGTTCTTTCAACCATGCATGCCTTCTTATAACTGTGCCAGTCATGGCTGATCTAAAGGAAGCCTCCAGTGTATCATAGCCACATTTTAAAGAATGGTTACTAACCTGCTGAATGTTATGCACCATTTCTAGAACATATTTCTTATCTAAAGAATCATCAGAGGACAGTTTCTTAGTTAACTGATCAAGCATAAACTCCTGGTATTGGATCATATGAAACTGACAGTTCAATGCCCTAGCTGAGAGAGTAGCAGAGGTGTATACTTTTTTACCCCATCTCTCTAAGGACCTGGACTCCCTTTCAGAGGGGAGAGGGGTTTTAACTGAGGTCGAAGCTACTGCCTTAGGCCCCTGGGAGATAGTCTCAAGATCTGCAAAAGGAGCCTTGTATAAATGGTGATGTGTGTCCGGGACCCTGTAGAACCTATCGGGCTTAGCAGGGGCTGGAGGCAAAGTATCAGGAGCAGTGCAAGCATCATTAAATGCATCATCTACAACAGGAAGAACTGGAGGTATAGCTAAAGGCCTATGTTGTGGTAAATGCAAAAAGGCCCTAAGCCTTTTCCTTGAATCTGAGAAATCTTGCCCCTGCCATTGGAATTGCTCTCTCATGGCATGTAAGGTTTCCCCAAAGGAAAATTCCTCTGGTGGAGAGGCAGAAGGAATCGATTCCTCAGCATCGGAGTCTTCATAGGTAGAAAAAGGAGCCTCTGGATGGTCTGTATTGTCTGTATCATCAGAAGAATCATCTGAGGACACTGGCTCAGGGGGCTCTGCTCTAGGTCTCTTTTCTGGAGGAGGTTGAGAGGCCCTGTCTGGATGAGGTTGGGATCCCCTTATTAAAGAGATGAGATCCTCTGCCAGAGTGAGCATTTGAGAACTGGAACTGGGCCTGTGAGAGGGGGGCTTAACAGGCACAGACTTAGAAGTTTTGGCTGCTTTAGCCCTGGCAAAGGCCTTTATGGACATGGCTGCAGGCGGCCTAGCAGCACCACGTGCAGGGGTTGGAACATCCAAAGGGATGGTGTCCGATAATTCTTGTGAAACCACAGTAGCAGGTTGAATTTCAGAGGCCGATTCAACCAGGTTAGAAGGGGCCTCGGTAGTAGTCATGGATTCGGCTGAAGATAGAACCATTTGCTCGGTTTCGGCCGAAACCGAGACACTCGCGGTTTGCTTAACCGCGGTTTCGGCCGAAACCGCTGACCGAGAGTGTCGGTCCTTTTCTTTGCGTTTCTTAACAACTTGTGAAGTCGGAGGATCCGGCGGCATTATGTACGCAAAATCTGAGCGAAAAACTGTTCAGCAAACTCCGACCGGCGTCTAAGCGTCCGTCGGTTGAAAGAAGCACAGGCTAAACAAGCTGCTACGTCGTGGTCTGGGCCTAAACAAGGTAAGCAGTAAGAGTGTAAATCTTTATGAGGTATTTGTTTCCCACAAGTTAAACAGTTATTCACTTTTCTGTCATCGCCTGTGGCAAGAAAGAGTCCCCAACGGGTACTTAGCTTTTAGAAGTCTTGAAGTAGTATTCGGTAGTAGTAATCTCTGGATCTGACCGACCGGCACTTGCGAACAACTTCTGCTTCGGGCGCCACGCGGCAAGAAAGACTGAGGAAAATGGCGTCGGCTGATGCCTTTATACCCGAAGAACTGCAGCTATGACGTCGGGTGAAGTGCGACACCAGCCGAGGCCAGACCCAGACTTTGGAATCCGGCCGACCGAAGGGCTGCCTGACGACAGGACAACCCATTTGTAAGGACTGCAGATGCATCCTTGAAGGACATCGTATACAATTTCCTATGCATGAAATCCCTGTGCTCCTGCAGCATATGCTACCAATAATTGCTCAGATTTTCTGAAAGCTTTGGTTTTGTCCAAGAAGAAGCGTAACAGCTTGTGAATGCCCAAAGAGTGCAGTAGACTCTCTCCTTTATTCTGTGGTTTAGGATAAAATGTTGGCAGGTGAATAGTTTGGTTTAGAGCCATACTGGATACCACCTTTGGCATAAAAGTAGGGTTAGTTAGTAAAGATACCCTGTCCTGGTGGAAAATGAGTAAAGTCCTTTGTCTAGCATCTCAGTTAAGTACTGTAGTATCTGAGGAATGTTTGGGACAAGAGGGTCAAGGCTGTGAGCTTGGGTTCCAAGCACAGAATCTCTTCCATTTATTCGAATAGGCTTTCCTGGTACTAGGCCTTCTGGCCTCCAGAATGACATCCATAACAGCTTTGGAGAGAGGCATTGCTTCCTTGACTAAGGAATCTTCCATGCAGCTAGGTTTAAGGTCTTTAGCTGGCTGTGTAGTATTTGTTTGTTGTGCTGAGTCAGCAGATGTTGGATTTGAGGCAAAATCCAGGGTGGTTCTTGTGCTAAGCTCCTTAAGATTGGGTACCAGTGCTGGCGTGGTCAGTCTGGTGCAATCAGGATCATCTTTGGCTCTTCCTGCCTGGCTTTTATGAGTACCTTTGGCAGGACAGGTAGGGTGGGAAAGCGTATATTTGTAGGTTCTTCCAGCTGAATGAGAGGGCATCCACTTTCCATGCTTGTGGATGGTAACTCCTTGTGCAGAATTTTTGTAGCTGGCAGTTTATTAGGGATGCAAACAGATCTATGCCTGAGCTCCACCATTTCTATGTTATCATTCTGAATATTTGTGGATTCAACTCCCATTCGTGGGGATCCATGATGTTTCTGCTTAAGTCGTCTGCCAGTGTGTTGTTCTCTCCTGGCAGGAATTGCGCTTGCAGATGAACTTGAAGGTTTATAGCTGTGTTCCATAAGGTCATAGCTTGTAGGGGTAGGAGTGAGTGCCCCCTTGCTTGTTTATGTACCACATAACTGTGGTGTTGTCTGTCTTTAGTAGTAGTTGTCCTGGATGCAGGTCCTTGAAAGCTATAATCACATTTTGTACAGCTAGCATCTCTTCTTGATTGATGTGAAGATGTCTTTGTTCTGCGGTCCACCTGCCCTGAATACATTTGCCTGCCATGTGTGCTCCCCAGGCGTAATCCGATGCATCCGTTGTCAGTGTTTGCCTGGCTGTGGGTTGTGTAAAAGGCTGTCCCCTTGTTGAGGTGACAAGCTTGAGCCCACTATTGAAACTCCTGTTGAAGGCAAGGGATTAGTGGTATAACCGTTTCCAAACTTTGACAGTGATGAGACCATACATTCTTTAGGTACCATTGTAGTTTCCTCATATGCAGTCTGGCATATAGAATTAGTAGTATGCAGGATGCCATGTAACCCAAGGCCTGTAGAATTTTTCTTGCAGGGAGCTGGGTCTTTGTTGCCATCAATTGAAAGTATTGAGTCAGTTGTCCTTGTTTGTCTGGCATGAGATAAGCCATCTGGGCCGTTGTGTTCAAGCTGGCACCCAGGAATATAATCTCTTGCGAGGGCACTAGTTTTGATTTCTTTTCGGTTACTGTGTACTCCAGGCAACTTAATACCTTTTTACAAATGCCAGGGCTGGAGGTAAGGAATATGGATTTAAGCTGGATTCAGTATAAACATCATCCACAATATCTAACACTGGAGGAATAGCAAGGGGTCTGTGTTGAGGTAATAAAAGGAAGTCTCTGAGCCTTTTCTTGGATTCTGAGTAATCCTGGCCTTCCCAGTGGAAATGCTCCCTCATGGTATGTAGGGATTCCCCAAAGGAGTAGTCCTCAGGCGGTGAGGCTGATGGAATTGATTCCTCAGCATCAGAATCCTCATAAGGGGGTAAAGAGTATCCCAGGCCTGAGGATGAATCAGAAGAGATGGACACCTGGTCGGGTGAGTCGTAGTCTGCATCCTGTCTAGGCCTTTTATCAGGAGGGGGATGGGACCCCCTGATCAGAGTAATTAGGTCTTCGGCCATTTTGAGCATTTGTTTCTTAGGCATGGAGGGCCTGTCCCAGAGAATGCTGTAATTGTTTCTTTGACTGTAAAGGAGGCTTAGACTTAGCTGAGGGTTTAATGCTTAACTGTGTAGGTCTGAAGTTACCCTCTGTAGCTGTGGGTTGCTCAGCTGCTCCGGATCCCTCTGAAAGCTTAGTCTCGGGTAGGCTGAAGAGCTTGTGTGTCCGAAGGCCCAGCCACCTCCACGTGGGAGTCAGAGGCGGCTTGTGGTTCTACAGAAGCGGTCGTCAGGGGCTGCGAAGGCGCCTTGCTGAAAACCGGAGAACCGGTGACTGGCCTAGAAGAGGCTTCATCGTCAGTTTTGGGCCTCGGATGCCTATCCTTGTCCTTGCGCTTTTTGTGTATTCCGGTCGTCGGAAGTTCCAACGGCATGTTATAATTGAATTTTCTACCAAAATAATGTCGGGCAAAATCAAACCAATGTTTAATAGTGCGCTTGTTAAACTTAGCACAAAACCGACAACCTGTAACGTTGTGGTCAGGGCCTAAGCATGGGATACAATAGGAATGGAAATCCTTATGAGGTATTTGCTTCCCACAAGAAATACAGTTATTAACTTTTACTGACATCGGTCTGAGGCAAGAAAAAGTTTCCCCAATGGGGTACTTAGCTTTGTAGAAGACTTTGGTTCTGGATTCGGAATGAAAATCTCAGGAGATGGCCGACCGGCACTTGCGAACTGCTTTTGCTTCGGGCACCGCGCGGCAAGAAAGACTGAAGAAAATGGCATCGGTTGCATCTTATATACCTCTGTCGCACTGACGTCAGGGAGGAGGCAACAGCAACTGACGTCAGACCAAGACTTTGGAACTCTGGCCGACTGCGGGACCGCCTGACGGCAGGATAACCCAAGTGTAATGACTGCAGCAGTGTAACACGATGAACATCTTACCTAAGTAAACACCACACCTTGGTCACCAATGAAAAGTGGTTCTGGTGCCTACTGTGTTTACATGGTTATTAAACAAACAAAATGTTTGAAAGGCTTAGCATTTAAAAGTCTACAACACAATTCCAAGAACAAATCCAGCAGTTTAGAAAAAAGTGAACAATTAGGCGATAATCAATTGTTGGGGCTTTGAAAAATCTACCCAAAATAGTAAAGCTTAAATTATCTTAACAGAAGCAAAACTTATAAAATTCTGTTTAACTCAAGCCCTCAACACTGATAACTTCTGTTATATATTGGTCCATTTTTTTACTAAATTTGTGGTGTTATTGTACATATTTTGAAGAATATTTGTATAAAAATAGGCAGTACATTACATTTTCTGGAGGGCTGGATGAAATGATAAGCTTATGGAATCTGCCACAGTAAATGCCATAACAGTTACCTCCCCTTCATTACTACACTCCTCTACTCTTTTTCTGGATTCATGTCATGTTGCTGAAGGCAGTTACAGCAAAAAAAAAAAAGTTCACCAAAACTACCTTCACTGAACATCTTCAGAATAGTTTTTTTTGGGGGGGTACCCTTAGGCCATTTGCCAGACAGAAGTCTTAATTTGTATAGGTTCATACTAGGCTATCTGCCCTAGGGCATTTATAAGCCTAGCCAGAGTGTGTTTTGCTTTCGCCACCCATTTTAAATGAATTTTGCTATGCCCTTTTTCGAGGTTAGTATACTGTGCCTCTGTCTAACAGTGACACAGAAGTGATACCCGGGGTAAACCTACGATCTCCCATCCACTCATCAAGATTCCTCTTGAAGAGAGTCAATGAGGGACTCTGCCTAACCTGGACTGGGATTTTATTCCAGAGTGAAGGGAGCCTCTGGGTTATGAATCTGTCCCTCCAGCATGTCCTATTTATTTCAGTGCTGAGGTTCAAGTCTCTCGAGCGTAGCTCGATGGGATTTGGATTTTCTGAGGTGCAGCATGTCCATTAATTCCGGGTTGGACATGGCTTTATACGTCAGGCACAGATCGCCTCTGAGCAGGCGGTATGCCACTGAGTAGAGCTGGAGTTTCTTTAACCAGGCATCATATGGCATCTGTTTGAGCCCTTTGATCCTCTTGGTGAGGTACTTTTGGGGTCTTTCCAGTTGCTGCAGGTGTCTGGTAAGGTACATCCCAAAAGGGGAATTGTACTCAATTATGGGCCTGATGAGGGATGAGTAAAGAGGCACGATGACCTCCCCTGATCTAGATGTGAATCCCTTCATGATTAGATGGGCTATATAAAATGTTTTTCTAACCACTTTGGCCACGTGGTTTTCAAATGAGAGACTGCTATCAACTTGGGTCCCCAGGTCCCTAATTACGTCTTCCGTACTTAATGGATTACCACCTATGTGGTAATTTGTGGGCACTTTGTTTTTGCCAAAGGGGATGACTATACACTTTTTGGCGTTTAGCTTGAGGCCATGGCTCTGGCACCAGTTGTCTGTTTCTATGAGGCCCTTTTGTAGGATGCTTGTGTCGGCTGGAAAGTCGATTATGGCGCCTAGTTTGCAGTCATCTGCGAACTTGGTCAGCCACAGTCCTTCCGTGTTGGCCTGTACCTCCGAGAAATATATACCGAACAAGAGAGGTCCCAGGACTGAGCCTTGTGGGACGCCACTTGTAACTGGTTTGGAGTTTGACATGGCTCCAGCAATTCTAACCATGTGGGTTCTGTCCTTGAGCCAGTTTGCAACCTATCTAGTGACATAGGGGTTTATATTTAAGCTGGTGAGCTTATCTATAATGCCTGAGTGGGGTATTGTATCGAAGGCTTTTGCGAGGTCCAGGTAGGCTGTGTGGACCACCTTCCCCTCGTCAATGGCCTTGGTGACTGTTTCAAAGAAATCGACCAGGTTTAAGAGGCAGGATCTGCCCTTAACAAAGCCAAATTGGGTAGGATCCAGTGTCTGTAGGTCCCCAATATCTTTATTTATGAGGTCCATGATGATCCTTTCCATAGCTGTGCAGACCAAGCTAGTCAGGCTTATGGGGTGAAAGTTTCCAGGATCCGTTGAGGCACCACCTTTGTGGAGAGGGACCACTGTTGCTCTACGCCACTCTTTGGGTACATATCCTGTAGTAAGTCTGAGATTGAACAGTAGTTTTATGTTTGAGTTTAGCTCTTCTTGGAATTCATGTAGGACGCAGCCCGGGACACCGTCTGTTCCCATTGATGCTGTGTTTTTTGCTTTGGAGAGGGCGGCTCTTACCTGAGCTTCTGAGATGTCAGGGGGGGCAGCACTCTGCTGGGACAGATATTTGCCCTTTTGGTGGGGGGGGGTGGGGGTTTGCGCTGAACCTGTCAGCTAGGATGTTGGCAATGTCTGTGGGTTTGGTGTACTTTTTTGTCATTTTGGACTAATTCTGAGCATATCTGGGAATTCCCACCCAGGTTCCTAACATAACTAAAGAAAGCCTTGTGATTATCCTTAGTGTCCTGTGCAATTTTTCTCTCGAAGCTGGCCTTAGATGATTTTATGAGTGCCCGTAGTTTTTTTGCTAATACTGATCAGAGATGCCTTCCCTTTTGGGATTTTGCTCTATCATGTAGTAGCTTCCTCCTTCTATTGTATAGTTTGTTTATGGCTGGGGTCCACCAGACAGGACACCTGCCTTTGGAGGATTGGGTCTTGGTTTTATTTGGGATTGCATGATCCATGCATTCCTGAAGGTGTTCATAGAATGCGTTTATAAAGGATCCTGTGGTCTGGGCCGTATTTTCCACAGGCCCGGGGGCTTTGAAGGATTCCACCTCAGTTTTGAGGAGTGTGAAATTTGCTTTAGAGAAGTTTTTCACTGTGGTTTTCTGGGCAGGGGGTGGGGTCGGGATGTGAATATCCAGTGAGATTAGTTTATGGTCTGATCTTACCAGTGAGGGATACACTTCTGGTCTGGAGCATAGAGCCCCCATGTTGGTGATGATCAGGTCCAGTATGTTTTCCCCTCTTGTGGGAGTGGTAACAAGTTGTTCCATAGCATTTGAGTTTAGAAATTCTAGAAACCTTTGGGCTAGGGTGTTGGAGCTAGAGTAATGCTCCCAGTCTATGTTTGGGTAGTTGAAGTCGCCCAATATAATGGTGTTTGGAGAGACCTTCATATTTTCCAGTGTTCTCAGGAAGGCCGAGTGGGGTTCCTGGGTTTGGGAGGGTGGTCTGTAGCAGGCTATAAACTGGAAGGCAGTTTTACCCACTGTTAGTTGCACATAGATAGTCTCTGATGCTTCGTGCTGTGCCACCAACCTGGAGGTGTGGGTATCTTTGATGAATATTGATACCCCCCCCCTCCTTTTGTGGTTCGGTCCAAGTTTTGGGGCCGAAAAGCATGGTATGAGGTATAACCTGGTAGTGCTGGGGTGCTCTCGGGAGTGTTTAACCAGGTTTCTGTTACTGCACAGATATTGATGTTCTCCATGCTAAGGAGAGTTTTGAGTGCGTGCATCTTGAAGTTTAGACTTCTGGCGTTGAGTTTCTTATCCCTTGTGATACCTATGGAGGTGGGTTTGTCTTTTAAGCCTTGCCTAAAAAAAGGAATTATGGGGGTGACAAGAGCCTTTGCCAATATCCGAAAGCCCAGGTGTGACAGGTGCAAGCCGTCCCTAGCGAAGCATCGTGGCTTGTCGAGCATGTCATCCCAGGCTGACAGGCATTGGATCCCCTTTGAATGACACCAATACTTAAGCCAATTGTTGAAATTGATCATCTTGTCTTCATATTGTGGCATCATTCTTGATGAGGGTAAGATGCTACTCAAGGTCAGGGTCATACCAGCCTGGGTTACATGCTCAGAGAGCTCCTCTATGTCTCTTTTCATGTAGTCCAGGGAGGTACGTCTCAGGTCATTCACACCAGCATGGACAATGACCGAGTCATATTTGTACTTGCCTTGGAGTGACCTGAGTGCTTGTGTTATGTGGCGGATCCTAGCGCCCGACAGGCAGCTCACCGTGACCTTCTCCTTGTTCAGCCTGGTGAGCGGGACGTCAGTGTACCTGAGGATAGAGTCACCTATTACAAGTGTATCAGGTGTGTTGTTTAGCCTTAAGGGCTGTGACTGTTTGGCACACTGGCTTTGTGAGCTATGTGTTGCACGTGTTTTGTTTTGGGGTAGCGGTTGCTTGGGTGTCTGCTTTGGACGTCTCTGCTGTATAGTGAATAATAATTTGCAGACTGTTGTTAGTCCCTGTATGCACAAATTAAGTATCTACAGTCCCCGTATGACCTGATCATGCATCCCACATAAATGTTTTAACTAAAAACAGGCAACCAAAACATGGAGTGCAGAGGCACTCACATTTCTTCAGCTGGCATCTACTGATGGAGAGGAAGACGGAGCTTGAAAGCCAAATGTCTATGCACTTAGGTTTGCTGAGGTACACTACTACATGACAGAAAACACACCTTGAAAGGGGAAAATTATACAGATAAAGTTAATAAAGCAACCCCAAAAGACAACAACCAGAACTCCATCTTCAACAGAAGAGCAGCATGCAATGACAACAAGGAAGGGAATCACGAAGAAACTCTCTCTCTCTTTCTCTCTCTCTCTCTCTATATATATATATACACACATATGTGTGTGTGTGTGTGTGTGTGTGTGTGGTACACCTCGCATTTAACATCAGCTTAGACCACTGTTGAAGTGTGCTTGAAATTCTAAATTGTAGCACTAGGACCATGAGTGTTTGAGTGCATCTGTGTATGAGAGTGAGAGAGATATCAATCGGGTTATTATTTTTCACTTGATAAGCAGCTGCTTAGCGAGTGCAAAAAAATAAATAAAACAGAAAACCAGTGTGCATGCGTATACTTCTGTTTATGTTTTCGTCTGCGTGTGAATGAATGTGTGTATGAAAGCAGAAGGGATAGTGTGGGAGAGAGATCGAGAGACAGAGTGACAGCGATCTTGTGTGAGTGAACGCATGTATGAAAGCAGAGGAGAATGAGCATGCAAGAGATTGAGACAGAGTGAGAGCGATGATGTGTGAGTGAATGCATGTATGAAAGCAGAAGAGACTGTGTCTGTTAGAGAGTGAAGAGCGAGAGTGAGCAAGCGATCCCCTGGCAGCAGTTAAGAGGTTTGCACAAACCTCTCAACCTCTTACCGCAAGAAATTTGGACAAAGCTACACATTATGGGGGACAAAGGACCAAAAAAGGGATACCTTTTTAAATATTGCTCTTACAAACTTAGAAAGTAGATAGAACAAGAAATTTTGCAATAGCATGAATTTTCTGCACTGTATTAAGTCTGAAACTCAAATCAATGTCATTATTTTCTGACTACAGCCCTCAATGATTTTCCAGAAAAACCACAATTTTATGAGAAAGACCAAAAATATGAGGCAAAAATCTGTACAGTTAAGAGGTATGGGTTTGCGTACCTCTCCTCTTTGCTCAAGGTATCTGGATAAGCCTAAAATTAACAGGAGACAAAAGCTCAAAATAGGAGCATATTTTAAATGATTTGTGTTCTGAAGTGTGTGTGTGTGTGTGTGTGTGTGTGTGTGTGTGTGTGTGTGTGTGTGTGTGTGTTGGGGATCAACCACTGGCAGCAGCAGTGAAGAGGTTTGCTTACCTGTGGACC